>NC_000071.6:39653284-39953284 GCF_000001635.26 Mus musculus | reverse complement strand
ATTCATATAGACATATCAGAAAACAACTATAGAACATCTTTATAAGGACAAAATATGAGGAAGAATAGATCTAAGTTATTACTGAAAAGAAATTATTACCAGAAGTACATTCTATGAAATAAAAGACAAACGGATTGAAATTAACAAATATATTTCATAAACTATACATTGTCTGAGAATAGTAAAAAAAAAAAAGCAATTTATGCCACTGAGAGAAAGAAATTTTAAACATAAAATAATAATTTGTAGAATAATTTTAATAATTAAAAACATTTATGAAAATATACTCAACTAGATTTCATCTCTAACTTGATAAAGATTCATAAATCTAGTTTGGATCACTTTCCTTTCTGTATCTCAATTGAAAAGAACAGGATTCTATGAGACAATAATAAAACATAACAAAATAAAATATAGTAATATAAAACAAAAATTGTCAAATCAAAGTTGAACAAGACAAACCAACAGAAAAACAAACAAACAAACAAACAAACAGCCAGCCCAAGATAAAGGCACAAGAATCAGAGACCCAGTTATTCTTACACTTAGAAATTCGAGGAAAACACTGAACTGGAAGCCATGCAGAGCCATGCAGGTCCTGGGCTTGCTGTTCAGTCTCTGTGAGTTCACAGAGCTCAGCTTAGCTCAGTGGATTTAGAGAGATTTGTTTTCTTGTTCTCCCTTAGTCTCCTGTGAGTTTTACACTTTTTCTGTCTTCTATCTCACAGAGTTCTCTGAGCTCTTAGTGGAAGAATTTGATGGACAAATCCCATTTAGGGTTGTGTGTTTCAATGTATTGAGAATTCCCAGTTTAAATTTGTATCCTATTTCCCTTGAATTATTTATTTCTAGAGTTCCTTATATATTTTGGCTACTAGTCCTTTATTGAAGATCTAGTTGGTTAAAAACCTTTCCCCTTTCTGTAGGCTGTTGTTGCCTTGTTAGTATGAGGATATTCTTTGCTAACCAGAAACTTGTCTGTTGTTTTAATTTTTAAGATTTTATTTATTTATTTATTTTATGCATCTGAGTACACTGTTGGCTGTCTTCAGACATACCAGAAGGACTTCAAATTCCATTACAGATGGTTGTGAGCCACCGTGTGGTTGCTGGGAATTGAACTCAGGACCTCTGGAACAGCAGTCAATGCTCTATCTCTCTAACAGAAGTTTCTCTGTTTTTCTGAAGTCTCCTTTATTATTTATCTGAGTGCCTGTGATAATGGTGTTCTGTTCTGAAAGTCTTCTCCTGGGCCAATGAGTTCAAAGCTATTCCCAACTTTTTCTTCTCTAAGGTCCATTACATCTGGTTTTATGCTGAGGTCTTTTTTCGATTCCTTGTTTTATGCAGGGTGATGAGAATAGATCTATCTGGATTCTTCTATGTGCAAAAATCTTGTTTGACCAGTACCATTGGTGCTGTCTCTTTTTGGCTTCTTTATCAAAATCAATTACCTCTTCAAAAATGCTGTTTTATTACTACTATAGCTATGTAATACACCTTAACATCAGGAATGATGAGCTTAGCAGTTCTTTTATTATACAGGGTTTGTTTAGCTATCCTGGGATTGGGAATTTTATATGAAACTGAGATTGACATGTCAACACCTGTGAAGATTATGTTGCAATTTTGAGGGGGGTTGCTTTGAATCTTTGTTTTGCCTTTAAAAGGAAGGCAAATTTTAATATGCCAATCCTACCAATCCATGAACATGGAAGAGATTTCCAATTTATGATATATTATTCAATTTCTTTCTCCAAAGACTTGAAATTTTTATCACACAAGTCTTTTATCATACATTCTTGTTAGAGATACCCCTAGTTTTTTGTATTATTTTAAGATATTATGAAAGGTATTGTTTCCTGGTTTCATTCTCAGTCCATTTATCATTTTTATATAAGAAGACTGCTGATTTTTGTGAGTTAATTTTGAATCCCACTATTTGCTGAAAAGGTTTACCAGCTGTACATATTTCCTGGTGAAATTGTATGGGTCATTTATGCATATTGTCATATCATGTACAAATGAAGGTACTTTGACTCCTTCCTTCCCAATTTATATCCCTTTGATCTCTTTCAGTTGTCTTATTGCTCTAGCTAATATTTCAAATACTATATTGAATAAGGTATGAGGATAGTGAATGCCTTGTATGGTTCCTGGTTTCAGTGCTATTACATTGAGTTTCTCAACATTTAACTTTATGTTGCTTATAGACTTCTTGCAAACTGCCTGTATTATATTGAAGTATATCCATAGTAACTCTAATCTCTCCAAGATATTCATCATAAAGGGGTATTGGAGTTTATTAAAAACTGTTTCTTCTAATGAGATGATCAGAAGGTTTTAGTCTTTCAGTTTGTTTATATGGTGGATTAATTTATTAATTTACATATGCAGAAACATCCCTGGGATGAAGCCTACTTGATCATGGTCTATGATCTTTTTTGTGTATTCTTGGATTCAGTTTGATTTGTAAGTATTATACTGAGTATTTTTGAATCTATGTTCATAAGGGAAATTGTTCTGTAATTCTCTTTCTTGGTGGGTCTTTATGTTGGTTGGTTATCTTGGTAACTGTAGCCTTGTAAAAATGAATCTGAAAATCTCCCTTTCTGTTTCTACTTTTTAGGAAGGGAGAATAATTTGAGGAGTATTGGCATTAACTTTCAAAGTTTAGTAAAATTCTGAGTGAAAACCATTTGACCTTAGGGAATTTTTTTGTTGGAAGATTTTAATGATTATTTCTATTTCTATATCTAGAGGTTATGTGCCTGTTTTAATTGATTATCTGATCTTGATTTAACTTTGGTAAGTTGAATCTATAATAAAAAATATGCATTTATTTGAAAATCCCAATTTGGTGAAGTATTGGTTTTCCATGCCTGGACGTATGATTCTTTGAATTTTCTCTGTGTCTGTGGTTATGTACCCCATTTTATTTCTAATTTTGTTCATTTAGAATTTGTTTCTTCATCTTTTAATTAATTTGTATAATTTTTTTCCAATCTACTTGATTTACTCAGAGAAGCAGTTCTTTATTTCATTGATTCTCTCTAGTTTTTTGTTTATATTTTATTTTCAGCCCTGAGTTTAGTTATTGCTTGCTATCCACTACTTTTGAGTAGGATGCCGTCATTTTGTTTTTATAGATTTCTGGTGTGCTATGAGTTCGTAGTATGAGATCTCTCCAAATTTTTATGCATGTACTTGGTGCTATAAGTTTGTCTCTTACAACTCTCTTCATATAATCTATAAGTTTGAGTATGTTGTGTATTTATCTTCTTTCAATTCTAGAAAGTATTTAACTTATGTCTTAATCCATTTTTCATTCAGTAGAGAGCTATTCTGTTTCTATTAATTTGTTAGCTTTCTGTGATTCTGTTGTTGATAATAATCAGTTTTAATCTGTGGTGGTAAGATAGGATGCAGGGGGTTATTTCAAACTTTTTGTGTCTGATGAGATTGGGTTTGCATCTGATTAAGTTGTTGGTTTTGCAGTAAGTTTCATGAAGCATAATAAAGCGGTTATTTGGGTATTCCATGTTTAGGTTAAACATTCTGTAAGTACCTCTTAGTTCTTGTGGTTTTGTTGTATCAGGCAGCTCCAGCATTTCGATTTAGTTTTTGTCTGGATAATCTGTCTTTTATTGAGAGTGGAGATATTGAATCCCTTATTATCAGTGTGCATCAGGGTCAATATGTTATTTAAGCCATAGTAGTGGTTCTTTGACAGATGTGGTTGTCGTTTTGTTTGGGGCATAGATGTTAAGAGTTGAGACACCTACTTTATAGAATTTTTTTTCTTTATGCATATGTACTGTCTTTCCCTATCTCCTCTGATTAGTTTTAGTTTAAAGTCCAATTTAAAGTCAGAAATTAAAATGGTTATCAGCTTGCTTCTTAAGTCCATTTGTTTATTATATCTTTTGTCTATCCTTTATCTTGAGATGATGTCTATCCTTAATATTAAGGTGTACTTCTTGCATGCAGTAAAAGTATGTATTATTTTTTTTTATCCATTCTGCTCATCTGTATCATTTCATTGGGAAATTGAGGAAACTGACGTTGAGATAGATCAATGACTAATGATTGTTGATTCCTGTTGTTTTGTTTTTGTTTTTGGTGGTGGTATGATGATGATAGTGGTAGTGGCAGTGCAAGCACACACACATAAACACACAAACACACACACACACACACAAAAGCTATCTTTTTTTTGACTGCTGGTCTGGAATTATTTATTGTTTGAGTTTTCATTAATGTAGTTAACCTATTTAGGTTGGAATTCACCTTCCTCCAACTTCTGTAAGATATTCTTCTCATGTCTCAGCTATGTTGGAATAACATATTCTTCTTGCAGTTATTTACTGTGTTTTCACCCTGATGTCTGGGCATCTGGGTTTGGGAAAATTGTAATTCTAGGATCTTATATTTTGTCTTGTCTTTGTTGGATGGATGTTTGATTCCTTTCTTTCTGATGACTTCTCTGCTAAAGAGGTGGCTTTGTGTTGCCTGGTAGAATATTCCTCTGTGTTTCTGATAGGTATGGCTCTGGTTCTTGGCCAGAGTGGCAGAAATGAGGAACATTTTAAACTAAAAGTAAGTAGGACTGAGGAGACAGATGCTAAAGTGCTTTCTGTACAAGGATGGGTATTAGGACCTAAATATTGTCCACCAGTCACTCCCCTATTAAAGATTTGAGAATAGGTGAGTTTTGGATAAACAGTATAGCCAATTGCTAGATCCTAGGTTCAGCTAGAGACATATTTTTAAAAATAGTGGTCAAATGGCTCAATGGTAAAGAATAGCTTCCAGGATGCTCAAATTTGATTTCCAGTGCCCACAATGACAGCTCTTTACCATCTCTAAGCCTACTATAGGAAACTGATATCCTTCCCTGGCCTGTACACCAGGTAGTACTCATTAGTGAAGCACAGAATACCTGTAAACAAAGCATCCATAATTATTAAATAAATAAATAAAAAAATAAATAAATAAACATAAATAAATAGAGCTGTGACTAAATACATACATAAGTAAATAAATAAATAGATAAGGAGGAAATAGAGAAAGACATATAATAGTCACCTCTTTTCCATATGCACATAAAAACAACATAAATAAATTAAATAATTCAGATTTAAAAGTTAAGTTTCTTGAAGTGCATGGTTGCTATAGAATATGAGCATTGAAATTCAAATTATCATTTAATACAGCCTGATTTAAAAGAAAATAAAAAGTAATAAAACAAGTTATGGATAACTTAAAGAAATACTATGAATTTAAGATAAAACTTGACTTGGAATTGCATTGTTAATATAAATAATAAATTAATTTAACCCGTTATGATCAATAGAGGCAAAGACTATACAATCAAAAGAAAAAGTAACTTTAAGATTAGTGTAGGAAGATCAAGTAATTCATAGAGAGGAAAATAGTAGATAACCTTCAAGGTGTTTGGCACCTAAATTTCATACTAGAAGGTAATGGAGAATGATATTTAGCATGGACCTTTCTTTCTTTATTTTGTCTAGAACACTCTCAAGATTTTAAAATTTTTACCACAAATCCTATATCAGCATGTAGAATAATTTATTCTGAGTTCATGCAACCGTTCTTTTGTATCACTGAACACTAAGAGGTACCTCGAGTATGTCAGTAAGTTTTTAATATAATTTTTAATTTGTGCATGTGTGTGCATGAGTGTGTGTGTGTGTGTGTGTGTGTCCATGCATATGCACATGCTTGCTGGTACTGGAGAGGGTATCGGATCAAGCCACCATATATGGAGACTGGAAGTCAAACTTTGGTCACTGATTCATTTCTGCAGCCTATAATGTTTGTATTTTTGTTTATTTGCTTTAGAATTTTCTTTGTTCTATTTTTCATAGTTATTTTATTGAAACAGAGTCTCACTTTATAGCCCTAGCTGGCATGAAACTGTCAGAGCTCTGGCTGCCTTTGTCTCTTGAATCCTGAAATTAAAAACTTTCAATTCACGTTAATATATTACTAAATAAACAACTGAGTTACATGCCAAGTTAAGAGGTTTTTTTTCAAGGTCTCTCACGTGGTCCTTAACCAAGTAGAACACTATTTCTGATCACTGATCATATATTTTTCTTCTAAAGCAAAACCTTTTTTCACTCTAACTATAAATGCACTAAGTACAATTTACAGAAAATCTAGTTTATGAAAATATCTAAAATCATTGAATTCATGCAGTGGCATATAATTGGGCTCTTTACCAAATAGTTTCCATAAAAATGAATATGTTCTGGACATCAGGAAGAACAACAACAACAAACAAAGAACATAGGAACTACAGTGATTCTTTGAGTAGATAATGATAGGAAATATTTTCTAGAACACAAATGGATAGTTTCACATTACTAAGGACATTGTGAATTTAGGGACCATACTTCCATATACATTATACCTTTCACTTTATCTCCACAAGTATAACATCAAAGAAACAAACAAAAACCTCATAATTGACAAGTGAAAAGAAATACTACAGTTCAAAGTATGCTCATTTCTGAGTTATTGGTAGAGCTTTGCAGTAGAAGAAAATCATAACTCTTCTTACTTTAAAATGTTCCTGGTACTTATTTAAAACAAGAGTTACATCAGAAGCAGCATGTGTTGGTACAAACTATTAAAGTATCATTTGACACCATAGGAAGGTTAAAATATTCCCTGACTTTTTTGTGCCTTTATCTTCATTCTTCTTCCCCTTGAAAAATGAAAACCAAAACATTTAGATTCACGAGGGTGATAGTCAACAGCATTTCATATTTAGCAGCATTTTGTTCTACCCATAATTAGGCTACCAGACCAAGATCTAAACTCATTCCTAACCATATTTACTTTCTACATGCTCTAAAATGATCCTGTCTTGGAAACTGTGTGAAAAGCAGTTGTTTATACATTATTTCATCAGGTAAGTTTTTATTAACTTCAAATATTTATTAACAACAGACTCACAGAAATTATGTTTTAAAATATGATTACATATATACATACTGTATATATATATATCAGAATATGCCTTCTCTCTGATTCAATCCATTAGATGTCTGGAGGCAACAATCAATCTTACCCATCATTGCTGCCACAGATGACGGGCTCACTGCTTTTTAAAGAGCCCAATCGTTAGAGCATCCTGAATGCTCTCCAGCTCTGCCCTCTGCTACCTTCCTGCACTTCTACGCACTGGCCTTTGCTTATGGAGACATAACAGAAAACAATGCTGGTCAATTATAAGAACTGCTGCTTGTTCCATTCAGCACATACTCACCCTTCCTCTGGGAACAGTGCCCTACATTCCATCCAGACTTCTAATCTTAGCCTCTCAAGTAAGAGAAAGAAATATATGTTCACCATGTCCAAGGCAGTCAGTGTGTGCCCCTCCTAAGACAGCAATCTCATGGTTGAATACGAACAGAAACCAGGAAAATCAAGGGGAATATTTTCAACGCTGAAGTTACTTTTATTTGAGATCTGTAACAGGTAATTTAATTCCTTCATTCCTCCCTTCCTTCCTTCCTTCCTTCCTTCCTTCCTTCCTTCCTTCCTTCCTTCCTTCCTTCCTCCCTCCCTCCCTTCCTTCCTTCCTTCCTTCCTTCCTTCCTTCCTTCCTTCCTTTTTCCTCTTTTTTCTTTTTCATTCTAACTTGCCTAACGGTTTAGTTTGCAAAAGTGCCAGACATCTTAGAAATAAATATCCCTTCTATGTCAATTCACCCAGAAGGTAGAAGACTAAATATATCTCAACTTGATTAATAAGGCCAACATGACCTCGTAACTGAAATTAGACAAAGATTTTTAGTATAATATTTTTAATAATTCTCTAAGAATTTCATACAATGAAGTTAAATCATATTCACCCTACTCTTCCCTCCAACTCCTCTCAGATCCACCCCTATTCTATAGGCCTCCAACTTTCTCTTCTTTTTAATAATAACCCAACCAAGGTTTTCTTAGCACTCATTAATATAAAGTTTCAATGTTGTAACTGAAATAAAATTACACCACTTTATCTCTCCCTTTCCTCCCCAGGCCACTCATGGTTACCCTTTCCTACATCCCTCCCATGGCCTTCAACCTTCAATTTGATAACCCCTTTTTCTTTATTATTGTTGCATACACATTCTATGTATGTTTATATGTGTGTGGATACATATATATATACACACATATACATGCATACACATACATACATACAAACATACAAACATACATACATAATTACATACATACATACATACATACATACATACATACATACATACATCTATGGAATCACCTGTTGTTGGTGATGTAAATGTGTGGTTTCAGGACTCACCACTCTGTATTAGACAACAAAAAAATATGGGACTCATCCCTGAAAGAGACTAATTTTCCTTCTCCCAAGAGTCACTAACTGCCTTTGGCCTTTTGTCTGTGAATAAGACCCTATACATTTTCTCTTCTTCCTTATTAATATACTATTGATATTATTGCCACTTAATCAGAGATCTTGTTAAAAGGTGTTAGGCCAGATTTTTCTATATGTCTGTTTATTATAAAAGTCCTTACCTGAATTCGCCAATATGTCTGTTCATAGGTAGTTAAATAACATAAATATGTCTAATCCAGGCAATGTGATACCACTGAAATATCTAAAAAATAAAAAAAAATGAATAAATATTAACCACACTATGCTTTAGAAGGGAGGCTCAAAAGGCTGCAAGCTATATGACACTCTCCTGGAGAGTGCAAAATGAGCAGCATCTTGTCATGTTTGGCGATGGATTCCTGCTGATTTTATTAACCAAGTTGAGATAATTTTACTCTTTTAAGTTCTGGAAGCATTGATGTAGAGGTAAGATTTATTCCTACAATGTTTGGTACCCTTGCCAGAGAAGCCATTTGGCAAATTAGAATGAAAATGTAAGTCTTTATCTTAAAGAGACGAAGGTGAAGTCAATCAGAAGCCTTGCACAATAGCAATTCTCCCATCATATACTAACCTGGACTGATCCTGCTTAGCTAAAGATAAACCTCAGTCAGATAGGCTTGGCCTCATTCAGGATAACATGCCTGTTAAATTATACTATTTCTCTTCTCTGAATTGGTGGAGGTTATATAAAGTTATAGAGGTGATGACTACTCTCTCTTATTACTGTGAAAGTTATTTTTCCAGATATTATAAAAACAAACACTAGGAATGGGCACATTTTACCCACATGCAAAACCTTATCACAAAATCATTCTAATTTGAAAGGACAGGAAAAAGTATGATAGAAGTATAATCTCTAAACTTATAGATAGACTAAAGTTGAGAGACTGGAGGTTTCAAAATGAAATAGCAACAGTGAGGAAGTGTGGGAGATGGGCAGAGAACTGAGAGATGCTAAACTGAAAAGCAGGGTATATTGGATTGCTGCTAGGTACACACACACACACACACACACACACACACACACACACACACAGGTGGAGCAAGGACAGTGAAAGCCATGGGACAGAGATAGGCAAAATATTTTGGATTTAACATATCATAATCAGTTCAAGAGAAAATTAAAAATGAGCAAAATACTGTTAGAGATTAATTGAAAATAAACACAAAAAAATGGGGCCTAGACATGGAATTAAAATGTGTCCATTATTCCTGCTGACACTACAGGGTCATAGGTTGATGGAAAAATTCCTCCTCGGAGGAACTGAGGTGAAGATGCAGTATCTGGAGGCTTGATGAACTCACAACAACTTCAAAAGATCTGGGCTAGAGATGGTGCCTCATGCACCTCATAGCCACAATAAGGTTTAACCCTGCTCAAGAAATTCCATGTGATTTGGCACAGGATTTCATCCAAGAGGATTCCAGGATAACAGGAAATAGGATGGGATTCAAAGTATTGGAGTCAAGATTTTAAATTCCAGGTCTGAATAATAACCAAGATGTTTATATCCAAGTAAAACTTCAAAGGTAAATTTAAAAAACTTATACAGGAGAGGCAAACTTAGTGGAAGACAGGAAGGTAGGCTCAGAAGAACAGGCAGGGGTTTCATCCCTCAACATTGGAATTCGTTCCATAAAACTTTACATCTCTGGATGTGAACATATAAGTAATTCTGATTCCCACATAGCCAATATCCATACTGGAACCTAGACCACAATACTACCCAGCAATCTATTTTCTGAAGGACAGGTAAGAATTACGTACGAGTACCCAGCCCTGGCATTTTAAAGTTAAGTAAGAACATGGATAACGGGATTGTAGTGGGCAGCAGTTAAGAACCATAACTGTTAACTCGGTTCTACTTATTTTGGTAGATAGTTAGACTATGGGAAAGATGCAATTATAGCAATTTTATTGAGATTAAGTCTTTGCTAGAATACTGACTAAAATGACAAGCACAGAGACTATGGAACCATCATAAGTTAATACCCCTGGAGCCCAGGAGGAAAGCATTTTTAGTGATATTGTTCTTACATATGGATGCAACGATTTTTCTCCTTTTATGAAAATTTCATTGAAATAATCGAACATATTAGGGAAAATTGTGATTGAATAAGTGCAAGTTGGTTTTAAGTCTGAATTTCTTCAGGAGTAACAGCTAGCAATTTCAATTTTATTGTAGGTTGTAAGGAATTCTCCGAAACTTGTTCTCATGTTGTCTCCACCATGAAATGATTTTGTCTTCATTTATACAAGCTTATACTGGAGACCCAGAGAGATAAACTATCTTGATGAAAACCATCTAGCTGTGACAATCATCACAAAGGCTTCCTCCTGTACCAGAGGAAGACAAATACAGAAATGTACAGAAAGGCATCAAACCATCTTTTCAGGCCTCACGGAACCCTGAGAAAGAGAAGGTAGGAAAAGAGTAAGAGCCAGAGAGGATAGAGAACCAACAACAGGGGCTTGTGAACTAACATGAACAAAACTTACATGAACTCACAGAGACTGAAGGGGATGCACAGGAACTTCACAGGTCTGGACAAGTTGTGTTATGACTTCCAGCTTGAAGTTGGAAATGGAATTCCCGAGTTTGCAAACAAGAGGGTTTCTGATTTTGTGCCTTTTAAGGTGCTCTTTTTCTTCTGGCTTATTTTGCCAATTCCAACGTGTTAGTTTTAATTTTATTTCATGATGTTTTATCTTGGTTCTATTATCCCTTAGAAGCCTGTGAGATTTTTTTTTTTAAACGAGAGACAGAAAGTGAGTATATTCAGATTTGAGGGACGATGAGGAGGAGAGGGGTTGAAACTGCTATCAGGATATGTTATATGAGGAAAAAAATATATTATCAAAAAAGGGAAGCAGCCAACAGGAGAAAGGGAGAAGTAGACAAGCCAGAGGAGGGACTGTCTACTTAATGAAGGTG
This sequence comes from Mus musculus, assembly GCF_000001635.26. Taxonomy (NCBI): domain Eukaryota; kingdom Metazoa; phylum Chordata; class Mammalia; order Rodentia; family Muridae; genus Mus; species Mus musculus. The sequence goes on along the minus strand of NC_000071.6, from coordinate 39,941,906 downwards.
GCAGGAATTCATTTATTGCTTCTTTGAGAATAGTAAGTAAATGTCCTGCCAGTTAGGAAAAAAAAAAAAAAAAAGCAAAAGTCCCCAGTCTCATGCTGGAGAAAAACCCAGTCATTTGATTCAGAATATAATGATGCCCCTACCATGTCGGGACTGCTTCAGTGACTAATTGTCCTGCTCTTGTAAGTTGTGAGCAGAAAATCTGCACCCTACATCTCTCCTTGAGAGATTCTGATTTTATTCAGTGATGCTTGGAGTCTGCTTTAACCTTCTTGGCATCCCTAAAGATTTTCTCATCTGATAGATTCATTTAACTGTGTGTTGTGAGTTAGCAGGGTCATTTGGGAGAGTCCTTCATAGAGTACCTAGTGGAACCTAAGTCTTCCTGAGAGGTTCCCAGGAAACTGGATAACAGCATGAGTACAGCTTTGAAACTAAAGACCATAGCTCGATGTCTGATAAATGCCCTCCAGTGAGTTAAGTCATCTCTATCTTAATATGTTAGTACATTTCATGTTGCTATAATGTTACTGGAGGAGCAGTACTTTATACAGAAAGAAAGAAAGAAAGAAAGAAAGAAAGAAAGAAAGAAAGAAAGAAAGAAAGAAAGAAAGAAAGAAAGAAAGAAAAAAGGAAGAGGTTTAACCCATGTTTGACCGTTAAAGTGCATAACATTTCCATCAACTGATATGGTGAGGGTTTCCTCACCAATCTGATCTGGTGAGGGTTTCCATCACTGATAAGGTGAGGGTTTCCATCAATCTGATCTTGGTTCTATTAAGTAAGTCACAATGGGGAAGATATAAGTATAGAGCAGTTGAGGTGGCTAGATTATACTTTGATAAAAAATCCTACTGTTAAAAAGTAACTCAACCTCTTTTTCTCTTACTCTCTTACTCTCTTCCCATCTTTGCCTCTTTCCCTTTTTCCTCTCTGTCTCTTCTTTACCCATTCCCCTCCCTCTCCTCTCTTCATGTATTCATGACTGGCCTCTACTCCTCTCCTCTCTCCCTCTCCCCCTCTCTCCCTCTTCCCCTCTCCCTTTCTCCCCCTCTCCCCCTCTCTCCCTCTCTCCCTCTCTTCCTCTCTCCATCTCTTCCTCTATCCATCTCTTCCTCTCTCCCTCTCTCTCTCCCTTTCTTTTGTCTTTACTCCCCAAATCCCATTCCCTGCCCATACTAAAAAAAGTAAAAATAAAAAAGTAACTAATTTTCCCAGAATTACCTTTATCACTTTTAGAGTGAGCACCTCCAGTGATTCATCCAGCTCTGGCCAGATCCCACCACACAAAGATTCCTTCTTATATCATCTGTGCTTCCCTGGGATAGACACAATCTCAATACAGGAATGGTTGGGAGATACATAGACCATTCAACCCACAGCACTGGGCTTTCTAATTTCTGAGAGCTTAAGCTACTCTAATAAACTGTAATGAAAATCAGAAGACAGCCTAAGCAGACAACGCCATTCATGATAATTGAAAACAAAGCTTTAAAACTTAAATTTTGGAAAAAAAAAAAAACAGGAGAGAAAAATTCAGACTTCAAAAGTCACAAAGATAAGACTCTACTGTAAAACAAGTGACCTTTGGATTCATCTATGGGATGCTTGGGTTTAAGATTCCATTTTATTTTTGGCACAAAATTACCCTTGCATTGACAATATTCTGAAATATCTCACATTAAGAGTTATTAAAGATAGTTGATGGGTTCTTCTTCAACAAACATACTCACATATAAAACCTGCAGGATCTACATTTCAATAGACTTAAATGGAAATTTCTGTCATTCAAAATAAACCCAAGTTAGTGAAGTCTAAAATTAGTCCCAGTGTGTTACTGTCTACAAAGGAAAAGGTGAGGAAAAGTGAGTGTCTCTCACAGAGTGAGAGACAGAGCTGATGGGCAGTGTGCATCCTGTCCATTTAACAGGTAACTCAAGTACTACTCCAGTTGGAGTGCATTAATTCTCTTGGCCAAAAAGCCAGCACCTGACCATTGGAACTATTGGGTACAGCTTTGTTGGAGGCACCATGCCACATCTCTGCAGAGTCTTCCTCCTTGCTTAAGACACTTTTGCTTTGCAAGATGAAATGAAGACATCTGCTAATGAATGATGCAAGATACACAAGTGGTCCAGAGCAGGGTGGTGATGGCAGTTACTGGCATGAAGATCTCAGAACCCCACACCCTTCATGAAGGTCCTGTGGAAATGAGGAGATCAGACCTATAGCCAGATTCCTGCTTGGTCAATTATACACAATGGCTGTCAGTGAAGTTCACCTGCTTGCATCTTTTTAGAAACTGAGAGGTGGTTAACACAGCTAAACTAAGTTTGAGGATGTTACTCATACATTTCTGGAAACAACAGCAGTCTGAAATTGCAGTCCAACCCCTCTTGCTGCAAAGTGAGAACTCTACTTATTTCTTTGTATGGAATAAACTCTTAGAGAGACTACATATATTGTTTCCTTTACTCCTTTCTCAACCCAACCTTATTGCACTCAGCCTGTACTGGGTATTTCAGCAGGTGGGGGTGACTATAAAGGGTTGGAGAAGCCCATCTACCAATTTATTGATTGTGCTCCCAATTCCCAATGCCTCTGAATATGACTGCAATGGCAAATAGAGTCAGTGAACTCTATTAAAGAGATGTAGTGCACTCATAACAGAACTAAAAGCAGTCTGATGGGGTCTTGATCAAAAGAAAGCTCAGGCAGAGACAGATAGAGAGCACCATAGGAAGATGGAGCCTGATAAGCTATGGAGCACTACAGAGTGCTCATAAACTACACTAAGCTGAGGAGAGGCAAGCACTCTTCTTTATGTAGCCTAACTATGATAAGAGCTGCTGATGTCTCATTCTGGAACAACATGTCTACTGTGTTGAAACCACTTAGGCTCTGGAATTTTTTTATGGGAATCCTAGTGAATTTTCTTGATGACTCTGGTTTCTAAAACCATGAGTCTCAAACCCTTGCAGGTTTCTAGAACATCAGACAAATTAAGGCTAAAAGTTTAGAACCAGATAGGAGTGAAGGCTCTACAAGTCTGAGGGAGCTATTTTGGATTCTCTGCTTAGAGGTTTAGAATCACAGTCTTTAACATGTCCCTTTGCTGGCTTAATAATTTAGTAAAGCCACTTAAACTAAATGTGCCTTTTGTTATAGTTCAACTATCTGGGCTCTCATTTGCTTTACAAGAACTCTTTAACTGGCAAAGAGAAATCCTTAGTATGAGCAGTTCAGGGCTCTTCAGTATCCAAAACCCAGGTCTATATTGGCTGACTTAATCTTGATTTTTCAAAGCTAAGGCTATGTTGGTCCAGTCTGTAAAGGCCAGAGACTTACAGCTTCAGGTAACTGGGTTGGAGGCTTACTGCTCTGAGATTTAGCCACCAGGGGTTCTAGTACTACATAGTTTCTGCAATTTTCACCTGTTAGAATCAGAGAATAGTGGTAGTAGGTAATGCCTGACAGTATTATAGCTACTGGATACATGCTGAGCTTTGGGAGTGAATGGAATTATAGCTGTTGGTGCTACTATGCTAGAACCATTGGTCCTTGACAAGGTCTAGTGTTACACAGCTCTTAAGGCTGGGATTTAAGCCTATGTTTTGGTGTGCTTGTTTTTAAGAGAGGCTCTTTATAGCTTGGCTACACTAGAACTCATTATGTAGATCAGAGTGGTTGAAGTCACTGAGATCTACCTATCTCTGTATCCCATGTGCTAAGACTAAGGTCACATAGCACTCCATCCAGCTCTCTTTCAGTTCTGAATAATTGTGAGGCTTGTAGTTCTTATGCCTAGACCATCAAAGTCTTGGCAGGGATGGTTTAGCATCTACCTAGAACTCTTCTTGTGACCAAGGCCCACAGTTTCCATATCTCAATTTGCCTATATCTCCACCATCCATCACTTTGATAATACTGAGTCTCATTGGTTTTGTGTCCGGCTACTCTCTGGAACCGTTGTTGCAACTGCAAGGACGCTTAAAGTTTCCAGGCTGCAAGCTGCTGCTACTTTTACAACTGTCATTTAACTACCAAAGCTTCCATTGGCTTTTCTCTGTGTCCCCAGCTCAAGCCATTCTTCTAACAAATAAGTTCAGAAATAAGCAAGAAAAGCTAGCTTCCAGTGAAAGAAGAAAACTTTCATTAAGTCTAATTTTGAGATGCCAGCGACAAACAAGAAGGGAGTAGTCTGACATATTTGAAAAGTGAGTAAAACATCTTACTTATATAGCCATAAAGTGGTTGTGGGAATGGTCTGTGCACCAGTAATTACACACCATTCATTCAATTGAAAGGTCATGACCATGTGGACCATTAGTTACACAGTATCCATACAAATGAAAGGTCATGGTCAATACTAAACTGAGGACTTCTGCTGGGACATCAGGATACGTGCTCCCTCTTTTGTTTGAGTGTACATAGCTACAGGGACCTCTAATGTTCACGCAGGTTGGTCTTCCTTAGACTGTTGGCCTTTTGTGGTTCCGAATTGAGCTGGGGTATAGGAACAGTTTATTTTACCAGGCAGATAAAAAGGGGGAGGCACTAGACTGAATTTACTCTATGCTTGCTGTTGGGTGATAGGCTCATGGGAAGCAATGATACACTACTCAGGCCATGGGTTAAGGCACAAGTGGGTGGTGGCATCAGCCGGAGTGAAAAACGACATAGGCTGAGCATGAAGCTAGGATTTCCAAGCTCCCTTGCTTCCAGTCACCACTGGAAACCACATGGAGTTGGGAGCAAAGGAGATCCTCGGGTTGAAGACAATGAGCCTGGAGCCAGGTAATGGGAAACTCTGCCTTAGCTCAGTGGTGGTGAGTCCAGATGCGTGGAGGGGCCTTCTTCAGGAGATTTAGACAGTGCGGCTTTGTAGACAAAGGCTTACTCCATTCTCTGCAAAGTGAATCTTGATAAAAGAGAGTTCATGCTTATGGAAAATGGGTATATACCATCTCCTCAGGGTAGATCAGAGTTAAATATCTTTTACAGGAAGGAATGTCTGATAAGGGAAGCTTATTGGCTAAACCCTCAGGGCCGATCTATATACCTTAATAGCATGGAGAATGCTGTTATGTGCTACATGACCATAGGTCACATTCCTGTCTATGGAGTGTAGTCACATGACAGGGGCCTGGTTGGAAGCAGGTGAAGCTCCTATTGTCCTCTGGTATGAGGTTCTGGGGCTTCCAACCCACTCAACCTTACCAAGTCTTCAGGCACAGTGCACTGCCTCACAACCTTCCTAGGCTGGCACAAGCAGTCTGGAGTATTTATGACCAGAACATGTCTTCAGCACTAGTTGTATTTATTCTTTACAGCTGTTGTTAATTACACCACAATTAAAGTGTCCATAACACATGGACTTCCATGACAGTAGTGTAGCTAGTTTCTGCTAAAGGACATAGAAGGTGACAGTTAGGTCCTCACGGCACCTAGATAACAGTATATTCTGTTAATTCTTTGCTCTTTACTGGTTTAATCAATCATTTCCAGACATAATGAAAAGGAGTTATTAACAACAAATCCTTAAGTAAAGCTCAACTGTAATACTTATAATAATAGCACTTAATAGTGCTTACCAATATTTATTATATGTTACAACTCTCACTTTTGTGTCCTGCTGAAAGGGTTGATACATCTGAATATAGGGTACATTATCAAAAAAGCCTATGAAGATTCTTTGTAGAGGTATGTGTTCCAGGGAAAACTAAAAATTCACAAAGCCCACATGTAATAATCTACCTATCATTTATCTATCTATCTATCTATCTATCTATCTATCTATCTATCTATCTATCCATGTATCTAAACCAGGCAAGACTTCTTTTTGCACAGAGGCAGCAGGCTTTATATTTTCCCATAGTTAATATTATTTGGACAATTCTGTTTATTCTGAAAATTCTCTGGATAAAGGCCTTCAGAAAGTCTTGTGACTTTTTCACAGCAAGGTGTACATATTAACTGATTTTAAAATTAGATGTTAACATAGATATTTTCTACAGAAAACCATTTATTTTGCTAAATGTGCTATTTCAATGCTTTGTAAAAATAGCTTCACGTTAGATATATAATAAGCAAATAACTTGATAAATGGATGTAAGTATATAATAACATGGTGCTGAGTCAGCAGCATCTTCCAGGAAGGAAGACAACTTTTTCTCTCCACTGTTAGTGGGAGAGATTTTAAGTTGTTTAGCTATGATGCTGTCATAATGAAACTAAGAAGATGGGAGAACAGGTGTTTATGGTGAGTGGAAAGATGCACGGACCAGAGCAGCCACAACAGAGACAGTTTTCTGCTTATACATGGCAAGACACTCCTTATTACATTTGAAAAACAATGTTGAACCTGACACTTGTTTAAATATGTCTTCAGGGTATAAAGTAAGCCAGGAATAATGGTTTTGTAATATACAGTAGAAAAGCAAAGGCAGATATATTTTACAATGAATATTATATAATCAAGTGAGAGGCAGAACCAGCTCAAGCCAATCATCATTTTAAGTTAAGTGGTCCCTTTAATTTTATGCTATGGATTTTTAAAAATAAGGGGTTAGCACTTTTGAATGAATGCCTCAAATCATAGATGATAGATAGATAGATAGATAGATAGATAGATAGATAGATAAAAGATAGTTTGATAGTCAGTGACAGATGATTGATAGAGAGATGACAGATGATAGATGAATGAATGGATGGATGAATAAGTGATAAATTAACAGATGAGAGATGATTTTCCCAGTCCATCATAGAAGGATAGATAGAAAATATATAGGAATAAATGGATGATAGATAGATAGATAGATAGATAGATAGATAGATAGATAGATAGATAGATAGATTACACACTTAGTACATGATGCAGGTTTTGTGGACTGGTTTTCCCTGGAACACATACCCCTATTAACTATTAATTTAAAGAAGCCCTTATGTGAATGGTATGAAATTTACACAGCTGAGAAGCAAATTCTAAAGGAAAGTGTTAGCTAGGAAGGAAGAGTTAATTCTATAAAACCTAGTCATTGTCTTAGTTCTCATTCTTAACTACTTGATAATTTATCTCTTTGAGTCTAAGTGTTCTTGTTTGCAAAAAATGGAAACATGATTATGGGCTCTAATTCATAGCTCATGCTAATCATCTCTGAATGCTGGTTGCATAGAAAAGAGTAGGTTCTGATGTCAACACTTGGGTTTATAACTGCATCAAGATAAGTGACCCTCCAACCCCTTTGAAAAGGTGTAAAATTAAAGGTGAACATTAATGTGTTTCAGGGTATTTATAGTCCTACATATTCACATTAAATACATCATTAACTTACTTCAAATAAACTTGTGACAAAAAAAAAACTAGTTAATGTAAGAAGCAGACTCAACTGAGGCCACAACATATACCTGTCTCACTTGTCAGATTCAACCAAGGACTTTCTCAGAGACACGGAGAAATGGGGTTGGAGTGTTACCTGTAGCATGTTTCCTTTTTTACATTACATCTCTCTCCCTCTTACATTATCATAGTTACTAATGTCGTCATTACATGTGTTATCCAAGGCATCATGTCAAGAAATCCAAAGTATTTTGATTGGTATTGAGGGAACTGTCTGCAGTATGAGCTTACTGCTTGTGACCCCATTGTCCTCAATGTTTTCTATCTTCAGATCTCTTAGTCCAACTCTGGAATGAAGCTGAATCTATGATACAGTCCTTCCTTCCCGGTTTCCATTTTTCTAAGACATTGGCCTCAGATTCCTGTCCTTCCTTCACCCCATTATGTCAATCATTTGAGTGACTCCTACAGGAGAGAGGATTCAGTGTCCTTGATGAAAAGAGGAGATTCAAGGAATTGATAGACAGAAATAATGCTTTCTATGGACTCTAAAAGGCTTTCTAGAAAGTTCCAGAATTAACTGGTAGTACGTGTGAATTTGCTCAGTGAATGAGTGTCTACTTGAAATTCAGTGTTATGCAAAGGAAAACAGCTAGCAAATATCTGATAGGAAACTCACAGTGTTTTTCATTCATTGTATATCCACGTTCATTAGGCTATTATCACATTAGCTTTGCCTCTACTTCTTGAAGTGGGGATTTCTGGTTTCATTTGAGACTGGGTTGTGTTATGTGATGTTTTTCTGGAAGCTGTCTTTTTTTTTCAGTTTTATTTTTCTAAATGTTTTTTTATTATGTATTTTCCTCAATTACATTTCCAGTGCTATCCCAAAAGTCCCCCATGCTCCCCCCCCCCCCACTCCCCTATCCACTCATTCCCACTTTTTGGCCCTGGCATTCCCCTGTACTGGGGCATATAAAGTTTGCATGTCCAATGGGCCTCTCTTTCCAGTGATGGCCGACTAGGTCATCTTTTGATGCATATGCAGCTAGAGTCAAGAGCTCTGGGGTACTGGTTAGTTCGAAGCTGTCTTACGCGAGGATATTTTCCTGAATCAGACACACAGTAGGATATTTGGCTAAGAAAAGACACATGGTACTTTTTCTGGAAGCTCTGTGGTGAAAGGGCATGCAACGCTTTCCTGGAGCAGACCCATGAGAGGACATGTGAGGCTTGGAAAGAGTACAGGTGCAATCCAGCAGACAGTGGACAATGCTCTGGCATTGGTTCACTTGGCTTTCTTTGCTGGCCTTTGCTTGTCAGAACTTCATAGTGGTAAGTACACCAAAGAACTGGTGGTATTCCTGCTGTTTATTGCTGCTTCAGCAGACTCATGCCTATTGGCAGAATCTCATGGTTTCTTCTGCATAGAGCAGCTGCTGCTATTTCATGGTTGGTGTTTTGCTAGTGGACCAGACTGCTTACAACAAAGATTCTAATCACCCCAAAGAACTACTTCTAAACAAGTCCATGTCCCCATTCTCCTATTAGCCACCTTCTTCCCCTACCTTTGGTCAGTGGGCTATAAGGGAGGTTGAATTGTTTAAGAACCTTTATTAAAATAGGTTTGGAAAAATATAAGCCTACAACCTCTCCTCACCATAGTGTATTATTGCTTTGCTTGGTAGGTGTAGAAATGAAAACATATTAATAAACCAAGAGATGCCACCAGGTCTTCCTCAGAGGCCACCCCTAAGAGATTTTCCCAGCTTAGACTGATCATTTCCTCCCTAGCCTTTTCCACAGAATTCTTTCTCTTTATTTCAAAGTTACTGGGTTTTTTTAATAGACAGTAGCAGCAGCCTCCCTAATCTTTTTCTTGCTTTTAGGCTCAGCCTACTTCAATTTATCCCCCACACTGTAGCCAGAGGTAGCTTTTAAATTGTAAATTTGACAAAGTAATTTGCTGCCTAAAACCTGTCAGTGTCTACCAGCTCCCTTCAAGACAGCATTCAAAATCCTTAAGGAGCCTTTCAAATCACCTGGTAAGCCAGCCCAAACAAGTGTTCACACTTTGTCTCTTACCCACCTTTGAGGAGTGCTTGCAGATTCAAGCAGCTACAGAAAGAAGGTGAAAATGTTATGAGCATGTAGGGATCATTTTCTTTTTCTTTCTACATTCTCTGACTCTAGGTAACTTGCTCATGTGCAATACATGTTACACATTGCCAAACCACATTTGCATTTGAACAGCACCTTCACAATTCAAAGATAGAAAAAGATCAGGGTGGTTGTGGGGTTCTCTATCTCCTATTCAAGCTTCATCTACTCACCTTTTAGGAATTAAAAAATGAAATTCCTTAAAGGTGACCCTGTAGCTTCCTCTTGTAGTGTGTAGCTTTTCTTTTCTATCCTTCAGTTGACCTGCATTAGGATCAGCACCCATGTAATGAATGCTCCGGCTTCTCTGCCTACACATAGCTGGAGCTGAAATAGATTCTGAGAAAACTCCTCATCTGCTTTAGAGAGAGTAAGAAAGGAACAAAGTGCAATACTATGTGTCGTTGCAAAAGGCAATCCATTTCCAAGTTAAACTCAATTTGACAAGGGCATGTCCAATAACTAAACTTTCATTCCCAAATGCAGTCAAAGCCCACACAGAAAGGAAGAAAATCAGAATCGTACACAGAGAATTGGCAGTCATAGGACATACTGCATTCAGAGAGGCTGTACTGGAGGACACTCTACAAATGTGCTGCTGACAAAGAACACTGTAGTTACAGTGGGCTGTGTGACCAGATAATCGGGAAGGGTTGCTAAGTATAAGCTGTACAATAAGGCCTCTGGAAGCAAATTATGCTCTAGTTAAATGCATATTGTACGGTTCCCATTCATTACTATAGATAGTCTCAATTTCCTAATATATTCACAAAGTCTTATATCATAGAAAATATGTATGTTTTGCTAAATTACTTAAAAGTAAAGTTACTCCAGACACAAAAACCTCAAGAAGAAAGGCTGGATACATAGAAACTCCCCAGCTCCATTACTGATGATAATATAAAATTATACATGTCATTCGATGAATTTGTTTAGCTAATACTGTTGACTTTTAATAGATAGCTGGCATAGAAGCTGGGAATACATAACTAAACTAGTCAGAAAGTAGATTGATATTGTTAAAATGTTAAAATATAGTTATTAAGCAAATATATGAAAACCAAGATAATTTTTGAATAGGAAAAAACATGAAGCAAAGTAGGCAGTATCAGCAAACTTAGGGCAGGATTGAGATGAGTTGACATCTCATGATCTACACGATGAGGATGACAGCTTAAAACACCTAGGTTAGAAGATCCTGAGACTATGCCGGGGCCTAGCAAACACAGAAGTGGATGCTCACAGTCAGCTAATGGATGGATCACAGGGCTCCCAATGGAGGAGCTAGAGAAAGAACCCAAGGAGCTAAAGGGATCTGCAACCCTATAGGTGGAACAACATTATGAACTAACCAGTACCCTGGAGCTCTTGACTCTAGCTGCATATGTATCAAAAGATGGCCTAGTCGGCCATCACTGGAAAGAGAGGCCCAATGGACACGCAAACTTTATATGCCCCAGTTCAGGGGAACGCCAGGGCCAAAAAGGGGGAGTGGGTGGGTAGGGGAGTGGGGGTGGATGGGTATGGGGGACTTTTGGTATAGCATTGGAAATGTAAATGAGCTAAATACCTAATAAAAAATGGAAAAAAAAAAAGATCCTGAGAAAGTCTTTTAAGACTTTTCACAAATCAGCTTCCAACAGAGGAATGGCAAATTTCCCCTTCATAGGAAAGGGAGAGCTGAGAGCAGACACAGCAATCGGGAGATTTGAAAAAACATGTAAAAGTGACAGCTGACTTAATATCTCTCAAAAATGTAATAGACAGTTCTAGAAATGTTTGTTTGGATGAATTTTCTTTTTACCGTATTTGCAATCTGGTTATAGCAGAAAGTTAGCTATTCTCATTCTCATTTTTCTGATATTGATAATGAACCTCAGGGCTATCATGTGTGGTCCTCAGGTTGTATGACTAAGCAAAGGTAGGATGAAGTCTAGAATACTCGAATAAGAGTCAGAAAACTTATACCTGTAGCTTATTCCTGTCAATCATCTACTTTTTAATGGGAAATTTAAGCAACTTTGCTTCTTATCTATTGTCACCTTGGCATGACTAGTGTCATCTAGAAAGATGGAGGCTTTGCCTCCATCAGATCACCTCATAGGCATGTTTGTGGGACATTTTCCTGGTTAATATTTGATGTGAGAGGGCCCATCACATTGTGGCCCTCTGAGCCATCTGAGCCATCTGAGCCATCTGAGCCATCTGAGCCATCTGAGCAAGTCATGAAGACCCAATCAGTAAACAACATGGCCTTAACTTTATTTTCTATTTCCAGGTTCTTGCCCTGGGCTTCTGCCATGACTCTCCTATGTGATGGATATAAGGTGGAAGGTGAAGCCTTTGCTTCCTCAAGTTGACTTTTTGTCAATTGTTTCATAATAGCAATAGGGAAAAATTAGGAAATACATCAATTTCAGAGAATAAGGCATTTCTGTAACAGACCTGACCATGTTGGTGTTTTTGTTTAGTTTAGCTTTATTTTGTTATGATGTTTTGAGATTTGGAGTGGAATAGGTTATTTAGTGTGCAGAGCTCACTGAGATCCTATGGAAATTTAGAAGATGCAAATGCTAAGGGAGATACAGAAAGCAGAGGCACGGCTTGTAAAGTTTCAGAGGAAATCAAGGACTCTGCAAAGGCCACTTGTGTGATATTTTGTACTACAAACTTACGGTTTCTGGTCAGTTGAGGCTGAAGAATCAGTTGTGACTAATAAAATATGAGCACACCTATGTCCTTCCTTCAGTTACCTATAATCTATAGCTGCTTTTCTAAAATCATTTATGATGCTGAATAAACAAAAGACATTTGGTTTACATTTCTAGGTAACAGTCCACCACTGAAGAATCCAGGTCAGAAACTCAAGCAGCTGGTGTCACAGCCATAGTCAAGGGCAAAGAATGAAGAGATGTATACTTGCTTAGATTCAGCTATCCTGTGCTTTTTCACATTGTGTTTTCTGAAATCAAGGACAGCCATTTCACAAGCTAGATAAAGAACTGCCAACTTCTAATGTAGGCAAGAAAACCCAAAAGTGTTCTTATTTCTACCTATACTCTGAGAAAAAGGAGATCACAGAGACAGAACCCACCTCTTAATGAGAGGAATATAAAAGAGTATCTTCTCTTTAAAACTCCACTCTGGCTACCAACATCAAATGTTCTGCAATCTTCCTAATGAAAAATACACTGATTCTTGAGATCTTTGAAGAATTTTATAGTACGGTGATAATAAATTAATTCCTAAGGTCATTTTTTAGATGACTTCTTGCCTGTAGTTCCTGAAGTATATCTCTTTAGTTTCTGGCTTCTTTAAATCTACATGATGAGATTGGGCCTGTCTTAGACTGCATAGCAAGCCTATGTCTCAAAACAGTAGGGAAAGAATTCAGTTAAAGAATTCAGTTAGTCCTTTCCTGGAACTCACCCTGTAGACCAGGCTGGCCTCGAACTCAGAAATCTGCCTGCCTCAGCCTCCCAACTGCTGGGATTAAAGGCATATGCCACCATGCCCGGCTTCAGTTAGTCCTTTCAAAGCTCCCTGAGAAGTTTACCATCTAGAATGGACTTCAGCCACTTCAAGCTAATGAATACATAGTTCTGCAATATCTTATTACTTATATGAATCTAGATTGTGGTTTAAAAATCCACATATGATCATGATTTAATTCTATTATCTTCAAAATGTCACTTTAAGACAAAGCTACTATAAGTTTTGCATGTTCTTGCAAATACATTGACCTTATTGCCATTGTGGGCCAGAAGATGAGTATGCAGTTCCTCCAACTTTCCCTTTCATTTTATCTTGGACCAAATGGACACTCTTGTGAGGTGATGCAATCAGATTCTTCTAAAGTCCACATACATCATAGACTTTGTAACAAGCACAGATGTGATCCCTTGTTTTGCTGAGGGATTCTAGGTTTTATTTTATTTTCTAATACCTCAGTTTATCCCTGCTATCCTCTACTTTACATTCTGCTCAATTAGAAATGATTTACTCTAGCTGCATATGTAGCAGAAGATGGCCTAGTTGGCCATCTTTGGGAAGAGAGGCCCCTTGGTCTTGCAAACTTTATATGCCTCAGTACAAGGGAACACCAGGGCCAAGAAGTAGGAGTGGGTGGGGAGGGTATGGGGGACTTTTGGGATAGCATTTGAAATGTAAATGAAGAAAATACCTAATAAGAGAGAGAGAAAAAAATGATTTCCTCAATCATAATTCCTGTATTTGATTTACCCCAAGTTAGGAGGGTTTGTTTCTCTGATAAAATCCAAATACAAGCAAACCAGTGAGCTGATTGCCAGAGGGTGATGGACAATAATGGGAATTACAGATAAGGATAGGCAAAGATGTCACAGGAGAACATGCAAAGCTTTTGCAGAAGTGACATTTTACCTGTTCTTCACATTTTCACAATATGAGAAGAAGAGGGAATTAGGACCAATTTATGCTTATTGACAATTATTGGAATTTTCTTCTAAAGCATGTTATGGTAATCTGTAGGCTTTCTCACTGACCTTGTATGAACCCCTATCTAGTCCGGAAGGTCTTGGGATTCATAACACCTGACTCATAACCTCTCCTTCTGTTCTTTTCAGAAACCTCTTTAGGAAGTTGCTATTTATTCCCAGGCATGGCAAGGCCAGAATGGAGGAACTTAATGACTTCCTCCTTCTTCCTGAGCTGGCTTTTTGTGGCTCTGCTTGATTACCGTATTTATCATGTGTTCCCAGAACTTCAGGCACAACCATACCAAAATGTATGTGTCTTTTAAAAGCTCTCTGTCAAAGGGAACATCAATCACTTCTGAGGCTAAATATAATCCAGTTGTTGCGTAAGGATTCTATATGAAACTGCAGTACCTGACTTCTAGCCATGAGTATAACACAATTTAAGATACAATTGATGACTAATAATTACTTATTTTCAGTAGGCGGCTGGGGATCAGTGTGTTCTTGGTAACATTTGAATTTATTAAATTTATTCTTTATTTTTCTTTTCTTTTCTTCATTATTTTTTAAAATAGGTGTTCTTTCCTTTTAAATTGAAAGTATTTATGTGATTCTAGACATTTTTTTGTATCATTAAAGGATCTCTTCCTCCTCATCTCCAAAAAATTATACAGAGAATCTAGTGCAGGCAGCTTCATGACTCACCCTTGCTACTTCAGACTCTGTGAGCCTGTATGGCCTCTACTTAGTTGATATAGTGGGTCATGTTTGCTTGATGTCCTCAGTTACCTAAGACTCTTTCAATCTTCCCTACCCCCATTTTTGGGGGGTTCCCTAATGTCATAGGGGAGGGAGACCTCTAATTTATACTCTCTCTTTCCATACTGTCTGATGTGGGTCTCTGCACCCACCCCCATCTTTTGCCAGAAGATACCTCTCTAGTGACAGTTGGACAAGAAACCAACATATGTTGAGTATAGCAGGATAATTTTTCTGGAATCATTTCATTAATTTTTTTGTGCAGGAGGGCAGCACCAGTTTTATTTGCTTAAATTCTAGGTCTCTAGGCTGTCCAGACTCTGGTTGGTAGACATTCAGGCAGTATAGGGTATGGGCTTCCTCTTGTGGGATGGGCCTCAAGTTAGTCCAAATATTGGTTGGCCACTCCCATAAATTCTATCCCACTATTGCCCCAGCACATCCTGTGGGAAGATCAGATTGTAGGATAAGAGTTTTGGGGCTGAGTTGTTGTCCAAATACCTCTTTTCATATTCTTCAGAGTACCTTTACATGCCAAAGAGACTAGAGTGTAGGTTTGAAAACTCCATGCAAGCACCAACTTGTCCTTGCTACAGTCTACATTCAATGGACTGTGTGAATGTTGCTCTTAGTAATGAAGCCCCACTGTCAGTTTTCAGAGAACAACTTTTTTGTCCTAACATTAGCCTGCGTTGTTTAGGGATCTCCACAGTACCCCCTGTCCTACAATTTAAGCAAACGCAACCCAGTCACTGGAACCCTGGCCTGGCTACAAATGATGGCCAGTTCTGAGTCTGTATCCTCCATTACATGGAATCATCACCATGATCACCTTCATACATTTCACTGTCCTTTCATGTCTCCCTACTCGATCTATTTCTGCAAGCACTCTCTACCCCTTTCCCTCCATGAATCTTTCCTATGCCTGTCCCTACCTATACCCAGTCTATCCACAATATTTATTCTATTTTCCCTTCTCAGGGAGGTTCAGGTGTACCCTTAAACCACTCTTCTTTACCTAAACTCTCTGAGTCTTTGGATTGTTTAGTTAACAGATAAAATCCACTTACAAGTGAATACCTAGGATATTTGTCTTTCTGAGTCTTAGTAACCTCATTTACAATTGTTCGTTCCAAGTTGCAGTCATTTGCATAAAATTTCATGATGTCATTATTTTTGGTAGCTGAGAAATACCTCATTGTGTAATTACCACATTTAATTCATCTATTCTTTAGTTAAGAGATATTCAGGTTGATTTTAATTTCTGACTATTATGAATAAAAAAAACCACAATGAACATATTTCAGCAAGTGCCAAGTGTCCATGTGGTAGGATTGGTGTGTCCTTTGGGTATATGACCAAGAGTAGTGCCCTGGGTCTTGAGGTAGACTACTTCTCAATATTCTGAGAAATTGAAATATTGAGTTTCATAATGGCTCTACAAGTTTGCATTCCCACCAGGAACGGAAGAGTATTCCCCTTGCTCCACATCCTTGCCATCATTTGCTGCCACTAGTGTTACTGATAGTAGTTTTTACATTTTTCTGATAGTTAACGATATTACACATTTCTTTAAATGTATCTTAGCCATTTTAGATTCCTTTGTTGAGAATTTTGTTTAGATCTTTACCCAATTTTAATTGGATTATTTGTTTATTTAACATCTAACTTCTTGAGTTCTTTATATATTTTGGGTATTCAACATGAATTGGATGTGGAGTTGGTTAAAATAGTTTTCCGTTCTGTAGGCTGCCCCTTTGTCCAATTGACATTATCACTTATGTTAAAGTACTTTTCAGTTTCATGAGGTTCCATTTATTTAACATTGATCTTAGTGCTTGCACTTTTGCTGTTATTGTTTTTTTTTTCAATGTTATCCTACAGTTCTGTATATTAGAATTAGAAAATACAAACAGTTAAACGTCTGATAATCAGGGATTTCACTTCTTATTTTCAAATATTAATTTTTTGCAGGGTTATCAAAATAAAAAAGATATATATGACAGCACTCAACTATTGGGAGAACATTATACAAACTTCTTATTTAGGACCGGTAGAATCAAATACAAACTCTGGATGTTGTTGAAGCTCTAGAAGGAGTTAACTACAGGAATATAAGCAAATGCATCCTGTATTGGTCAGTTCTTGCTCCACTAAAAACCACAGAAAAGAGTGCTAATGCACATAGAGCATAGGTGGTACCTTAGCTGGCTAATTGTCTAGAAAAGACAGATTGCAGTACAACATAAGAGATTTGATAAGATCTAGTTTAGTGGAGGTTAAGACCATAGTAGCAAAGTTCCTTCTGAGTTTGACCTTTGAATTTCTGGTCAAGCAGTGTTGACAAGAATTTCTTGTTAAGTTGTGGGAGAACACACACAAACACACACAGAGAGACACACACAAACAGAAAGAGAGAGAAAAGAAAAGAAGGGAAGGGAAGGGATGAAAGCAAAGGGAGGGAAGAGGAGGGGAGGGGAGGGGAGGAGGGGAGGGGAGAGGAGAGAGAAGAGAAGAGAAGAGAAGAGAAGAGAAGAGAAGAGAAGAGAAGAGAAGAGAAGAGAAGAGAAGAGAAGAGAAGATATTTGTTCTTATTTAAGCTTTAGGCCTGTCTATTTCCATGTATATACAGAAACATGAATCATATATTAATACACAGGGATAGAAGATAGACACTAAAAGGAAAAAATCCCTCATGTGTCCAAAACCTGTATATTATCTTTTCTCTGGATACATAGAAAGAACAATTCACAAAAGCATACACACATGTATTTCATCTTGATCTACCTTGAAGCTTTCTGTTAAAAAAAATGAAATAACTTCAGAGATCATCTTTCCCAAGCCTTGGTGAAACCAGAGAAAACAGCAGCATTTGTGCTTCCAAGTTATTGTGTATCAGTACTGTCATTTCATGACTATTTGTGCATACTCCCTGTGACTTGTTCTTGCTCAAGAGGAGAAGAACTCTTTGGTCCTCAATAGCTAAACCCTTTTGAAAATGAGAGATAAAAGATAATGTTCTCAGTTCCTGTCAGTTTTATCATTAGATAAGGAACCCTCATCAGCTAAGATTATTTGAGCATCTTAAAGACAAAGTGAAAATGCAGAGTTTTATCATTTGGGAAATGATTTCATATTCTGTTTTTTTAATAAGCAAAAGAAAGTCTCTGGTGCATGACTGCTCTTTCAGCAGGAAAGAAGTGGTGATTTTGCTCAAGCTAAAAATAGAGGGTTTTTAAAAAGTCACATTATTTATAAATAGCACTGCTTCAATGAATGCATGTTTGGTCAGAAGGAGCAGTTCAAACAAAAGCATAAACTAAAAATATATCTACTTAACTGGCTTATCAAGCCTATGTAAAAGATTTATTGCTATGGCATATAGATAAATGTACAATAGAAAGATAATGAAGAATTGTCCATAGTACTGGGAATGGGAACATGTGTCCTTATTGTTCATTTATTTGGCAGATCAGGGGCCTGAAGTTTAGAGAAGAAGTTGTGTGAACTACGAAAAGTGTGTGTCAAAATAGGACTCTATTTCTGACCAGCTACTTTCACCCATGGTTTCACTTCCTGCAGCCATTCTGACAGTCAAGGAAATTTCTATGTATCCAGCAGTGTCCCTTTTCCTAGATGATCCTAAACTCAACTGGATAAAGAAGAAAGAGGGACAGTGAACACTGAAAGAGACTTGGGAAGAAACATCTTAACAGTTCAGTTGATTAAGAAACTCAATTTATCGAACTTAGGAACTTAGTCTGCACAGGTGAGAGTGTGCACCACAGAAGCAGACAGCTTCTGGGACAGGCGGAGCCACAGAGCCGCTGAGGCAGCACCCTTTTTGGGCCACAGACATCCAGCCACCTTCCCGACCAGAGGACAGGTGTCCGCCTGGCTCAGAAGCCCTCAGCCTCAGGAGCAGCGGGCGCCACCTTGGTTCCGGGACTCAGCCTAACTTAGGAACTTAGTCTGCACAGGTGAGAGTGTGCACCACAGAAGCAGACAGCTTCTGGGACAGGCGGGAGCCACAGAGCCTCTGAGGCAGCACCCTTTTCGGGCCACAGATGGCCTGCCACCCTCCCGGCCAGAGGACAGGTGTCCACCTGACTCGCGAAGCCCTCTGCCTCAGGAGCAGCAGGCGCCTTCTTGGTTCCGGGACTCCACCGAACTTAGGAACTTAGGCTGCACAGGTGAGAGTGTGCACCACAGAAGCTGACAGCTTCTGGGACCTGCCAAAGCAACACAGCTTCTGGGAAAGGTCCTGTTTTGGGCCTTCTTCTTCGGCCAGGAAGAGGTTCAAATGCAAGATATCTGTGCACCTTCCCTGTAAGAGGAGAGCTTGCCAGCAGAGAGTGCTCTGAGCACTGGAACTCAGAGGAGAGAGTCTGTCTCCCAGGTCTGCTGATAGACAGTAACAGAATCACCAGAAGAACAATCTCTAAACAGAGTCAACTAAAACAACTAACTCCAGAGATTACCAGATGGTGAAAGGTAAACGTAGGAATCTTACTAACAGAAACCAAGACCACTCATCATCATCAGAACCCAGCACTCCCACTTCGCCCAGTCCAGGGCACCCCAACACACCCGAAAACCTAGACCCGGATTTAAAAGCATATCTCATGATGATGGTAGAGGACATCAAGAAGGACTTTAATAACTCACTTAAAGAAATACAGGAGAACACTGCTAAATAGTTACAAGTCCTTAAAGAAAAACAGGAAAACACAACCAAACAGGTAGAAGTCCTTACAGAAAACAGGAAAACACATCCAAACAGGTGATGGAAATGAACAAAACCATACTAGACCTAAAAAGGGAAGTAGACACAATAAAGAAAACTCAAAGTGAGGCAACGCTGGAGATAGAAACCCTAGGAAAGAAATCTGGAACCATAGATTTGAGCATCAGCAACAGAATACAAGAGATGGAAGAGAGAATCTCAGGTGCAGAAGATTCCATAGAGAACATCAGCACAACAATCAAAGAAAATGGAAAATGCAAAAAGATCCTAGCTCAAAACATCCAGGAAATCCAGGACACAATGAGAACACCAAATCTACGGATAATAGCAGTAGATGAGAATGAAGATTTTCAACTCAAAGGGCAAGCAAATATCTTTAACAAAATTATAGAAGAAAACTTCCCAAACCTAAAGAAAGAGATGCCCATGAACATACAATAAGTCTACAGAACTCCAAATAGACTGGACCAGAAAAGAAATTCCTCCCGACACATAATAATCAGAACAACAAATGCACTAAATTAAGGTAGAATAATAAAAGCAGTAAGGGGAAAAGGTCAAGTAAGTTATAAAGGCAAGCCTATCAGAATTACACCAGATTTTTCACCAGAGACTATGAAAGCCAGAAGAGCCTGGACAAATGTTATACAGACACTAAGAGAACACAAATTCCAGCCAAGGCTACTATACCCAGCCAAACTCTCAATTACCATAGATGGAGAAACCAAAGTATTCCATGACAAAACCAAATTCACACAGTACCTTTCCACGAATCCAGCCCTTCAAAGGATAATAACAGAAAAAAACCAATACAAGGACGGGAACCTCGCCCTAGAAAAAACAAGAAGGTAATCCCTCAACAAACCTAAAAGAAGACAGCCACAAGAACAGAATGCCAACTTTAACAACAAAAATAAAAGGAAGCAACAATTACTTTTCCTTAATATCTCTTAATATCAATGGTCTCAACTCCCCAATAAAAAGACATAGACTAACAAACTGGCTACACAAACAAGATCCAACATTTTGCTGCTTACAGTAAACTCATCTCAGAGAAAAAGATAGACATTACCTCAGAATGAAAGGCTGGAAAACAATTTTCTAAGCAAATGGTATGAAGAAACAAGCCGGAGTAGCCATCCTAATATCTGATTAAATTGACTTCCAACCCAAAGTCATCAAAAAACAAGGAGGGGCACTTGATTCTCATCAAAGATAAAATCCTCCAAGAGGAACTATCAATTCTGAATATCTATGCTCCAAATACAAGGGCAGCCACATTCATTAAAGAAACTTTAGTAAATCTCAAAGCATACATTGCACCTCACACAATAATAGTGAGAGACTTCAACACACCACTTTCACCAATGGACAAATCATGGAAACAGAAACTAAACATGGACACAGTGAAACTAACAGAAGTTATGAAACAAATGGATCTGACAGATATCTACAGAAAATTTTATCCTAAAACAAAAGGATATACCTTCTTCTCAGCACCTCATGGTACCTTCTCCAAAATTGACCACACAATAGGTCACAAAACAGGTCTCACCAGATACAAAAATATTGAAATTGTCCCATGCATCCTATCAGATCACCATGGACTAAGTCTGATATTCAATAACAAAATAATAGAAAGCCAACATTCACGTGGAAACTAAACAACAATCTTCTCAATGATACCTTGGTCAAAGAAGGAATAAAGAAAGAAATTAAGGACTTCTTAGAGTTCAATGAAAATGAAGCCACAACATACCCAAACTTATGGGACACAATATAAGCATTTCTAAGAGGAAAACTCATAGCTCTGAGTGCCTCCAAAAAGAAACTGGAAAGAGCACACATTAGCAGCTTGACAACACATCTAAAAGCTCTAGAACAAAAGGAAGCAAATTCATCCAAGAGGAGTAGAGTGCAGGAAATAATCAAACTCATGGGCAAAATCAACCAAGAGGAAACAAGAACTATTCAGAGAATCAACCAATCGAGGAGCTGGTTCTTTGAGAAAATCAACAAGATAGGCAAAGCCTTAACCAGACTCACTAGAGGGCACATGGAAAGCATTCTATTTAACAAAATCAGAAATGAAAAGGGAGACATAACAACAGATCCTGAAGAAATCCAAAACACCATCAGATCCTTCTACAAAAGGCTATACTCAACAAAACTGGAGAACCTGGATGAAATGGAGAAGTTTTTAACAGATACCAGGTACCAAAGTTGAATCAAGATCAGGTTAATGATCTAAACAGCCCTATATCCCCCAAAGAAATAGAAGCACTCACTAATAGTCTCCCAACCAAAAAAAGCCCAGAACCAGATGGGTTTAGTGCAGAGTTCTATCAGACCTTCAAAGAAGATCTAATCCCAGTTCTTCACAAACTATTTCACAAAATAGAAACAGAAGGTACTCTACCCAACTCATTCTATGAAGCCACAATTACTCTGATACCTAAACCACAAAGAGACCCCACAAAGACAGAGAACTTCAGACCAATATCCCTTATGAATATTGATGCAAAAATACTCAATAAAGTTCTTGCTAACCGAATCCAAAAACACATCAAAACAATCATCCATCCTGACCAAGTAGGTTTTATCCCAGGGATGCAGGGATGGTCAATATACGGAAATACATCAACAAATCCAGTACATAAACAAACTCAAAGACAAAAAACACATGATCATCTCATTAGATGCTGAGAAAGCATTTGACAAAATCCAACACCCATTCATGATAAAAGTCTTGGAAAGATCAGGAATTCAAGGCCCATACCTAAACATGATAAAAGCAATCTACAGCAAACCAGTAGCGAACATCAAAGTAAATGGTGAGAAGTTGGAAGCAATCCCACTAAAATCAGGGACTAGACAAGCCTGTCCACTCTCTCCCTACCCATTCAACATTATACTTGAAGTCCTAGCCAGAGCAATTCGACAACAAAATGAGATCAAGGGGATACAAATTGGAAAGGAAGAAGTCAAAATGTCACTTTTTGCAGATGATATGATAGTACATATACATGACCGTAAAAATTGCACCAGAGAACTCCTAAGCCTGCTAAACAACTTCAGTGAAGTAGCTGGATATAAAATTAACTCAAATAAGTCAATGGTCTTTCTCTACACAAAGGACAAACAGGCTGAGAAAGAAATTAGAAAAACAACACCCTTCTCAATAGCCACAAATAATATAAAATACCTAGGCATGGCTCTAATTAAGGAAGTGAAATATCTGTATGACAAGAATTTCATGTCTCTGAAGAAAGAAATTAAAGAAGATCTCAGAAGATGGAAAGATCTCCCATGCTCATGGATTGGCAAGATCAATATAGTAAAAATGGCTATCTTGCCAAAAGCAATCTACAGATTCAATGCAATCCCCATCAAAATTCCAACTCAATTCTTCAACGAATTAGAAAGGGCTATCAGCAGATTCATCTGGAATAACAAAAAACCTAGGATAGCAAAAACTCTTCTCAAGGATAAAAGAACCTCTGGTGTAATCACCATGCCTGACGTAAAGCTGTACTACAGAGCAATTGTGATAAAAACTGCATGGTACTGGTATAGTGACAGACAAGTAGACCAATGGAACAAAATTGAAGACCCAGAGCTGAACCCACACATCTATGGTCACTTGATCTTCGAAAAGTGAGCTAAAACCATCCAGTGGAAAAAAGACAGCATTTTCAACAAATGGTACTGGCACAACTGGCGGTTATCATGTAGAAGAATGAGAATTGATCCCTTCCTATCTCCTTGTACTAAGGTAAAATCTAAGTGGATTAAGGAACTCCACATAAAACCAGAGACACTGAAACTTATAGAGGAAAAAGTAGGGAAAAGCTTCAAAGATATGGTTACAGGGGAAAAGTTCCTGAATAGAACAGCAATGGCTTGTGCTGTAAGATCGAGAATCGATAAATGGGACCTCATAAAATTGCAAAGCTTCTGCAAGGCAAAAGACACCATCAATAAGACAAAAAGACCACCAACAGGTTGGGAAAGGATCTTTACCGATCCCAAATCGGATAGGGGACTAATATCCAATATATATAAAGAACTCAAGAAGGCAGACTCCATAAAATCAAATAACCCCATTAAAAAATGGGGCTTAGAACTGAACAAAGAATTCTCACCAGAGGAATATCGAATGGCAGAGAAGCACCTGAAAAAATGTTCAACATCCTTAATCATCAGGGAAATGCAAATCAAAACAACCCTGAGATTCCACCTCACACCAGTCAGAATGGCTAAGATGAAAAATTCAGGTGACAGCAGATGCTGGCAAGGATGTGGAGAAAGAGGAACACTCCTCCATTGTTGGTGGGATTGCAAGCTTGTACAACCACTCTGGAAATCAGTCTGGCGGTTCCTCAGAAAATTGGACATAGTACTACCAGAGGATTCAGCAATACCTCTCCT
This sequence comes from Mus musculus, assembly GCF_000001635.26. Classification (NCBI taxonomy): domain Eukaryota; kingdom Metazoa; phylum Chordata; class Mammalia; order Rodentia; family Muridae; genus Mus; species Mus musculus. The sequence goes on along the minus strand of NC_000071.6, from coordinate 39,918,013 downwards.
GGACTTATATCCAGAAGATGCCCCAACTGGTAAGAAGGACACATGCTCCACTATGTTCATATCAGCCTTATTTATAATAGCCAGAAGCTGGAAAGAACCCAGATGCCCCTCAACAGAGGAATGGATACAGAAAATGTGGTACATTTACACAATGGAGTACTACTCAGCTATTAAAAACAATGAATTTATGAAATTCCTAGGCAAATGGGTGGACCTGGAGAGCATCATCCTGAATGAGGTAACCCAATCACAAAGGAACTCTCACAATATGTACTCACTGATAATCGGATATTAGCCCAGAAACTTAGGATACTGAAGATATTAGATACAATTTGCTAAACACATTAAACTCAAGAGAACGAAGACCAAAGTGTGGACACTGTGTCCCTTCTTAGAATAGGAAACAAAACACCCATGGAAGGAGTTACAGAGACAAAATTTGGAAGTGTGACAAAAGGATGGACCATCTAGTGATTGCCATATCCAGAGATCCATCCCATGATCAGCTGCCAAATGCTGACACCATTGCATACACTAGCAAGATTTTGCTGAAAGGACCCAGATATAGCTGTCTCTGGTGAGACTATGCCGGGGCCTAGAAAAAACACAGAAGTGGATCCTCACAATCAGCTATTGGATGGGTCACACGGCCCCCAATGGAGGAGCTAGAGAAAGTACCCAAGGAGCTAAAGGGAACTGCAACCCTATAGGTGGAACAACAGTATGAACTAACCAGTACCCTGGAGCTCTTGACTCTAGGTGCATATGTATCAAAAGATGGCCTAGTCGGCCATCACTGCAAAGAGAAGCCCATTGGACTTGCAAACTTTATATGCCCCAGTACAGGGGAACGCCAGGGCCAAAAAGGGGGAGTGGAGGGTTAGAGGAGTAGGGGGGGTGGGTATGGGGGACTTTTGGTATAGCACTGGAAATGTAAATGAGCTAAATACCTAATAAAATAATGAAAAAAAAACATTAAAAAAAAAAAAGGAAGAAAAGAAACTCAACTTAAGTACCAGCAGAGACCTCGACCAGGAATAAAGGTTCTGTGGAAAAGAGCTTGAGAGGAGCCTAGTCTTCGATATCAGGGCACTGTGGTATGAGTAATACAGTAAGATGATAGCAAATTGTCTGTTAAAACTACAAAACACCCATGGAAGGAGTTACAGAGACAGAGTTTGGATCTGAGACGAAAGGATGGACCATCTAGAAACTGCCATATCCAGGGATCCATCTCACAATCAGCTTCTAAACGCTGACACCATTGCATACACTAGCAAGATTTTGCTAAAAGGACCCAGATATGGCTGTCTCTTGTGAGACTATGCCAGGGCCTAGCAAACACAGAAGTGGATGCTCACAGTCAGCTATTGGATGAATCACAGGGCTCCCAATAGAGGAGCTAGGGAAAGTATTCAAGGAGCTGAAGGAATCTGCAATCCTATAGGTGGAACAACAATATGAACTAACCAATACCCCCTCCACCCTGGAGCTCGTGTCTTTAGCTGCATAAGAATCAGAAGATGGCCTAGTCGGCCATCAGTGGAAAGAGAGGCCCGTTGGTCGTGCAAACTTTATATGCCTCAGTACAGGGGAACGCCAGGGCCAAGAAGTGGGAGTTGGTGGGTAGGGGAGTGGGTGGGGAGCGTGTTGGGGACTTTTGGGATAGCATTGGAAATGTAATTGAAATAAATACCCAATAAAAAAAATACAACTATATATTTCTTAAACATTCGCCCATTCACCTAATTTCATTATATTTATATGTGAACATTCACATCTCATGTGAATTTTATTTTTATTTATTCTTTCTTACTTGTATGCATACATTATACACACACACACACACACACACACACACACACACACACACACACACACACACACACATATATATATTCAGAGTAATTTTGGGGTATTTTCAGAGGGATAACTAGGAAAGGGGATAACATTTGAAATGTAAATAAAGAAGATATCTAAAAAGAAAAAAGTCATATTACAAACATTCAGTTATTCAACTTCTTTCTTAGCAGTTCTTCAATAAACTTTATTTTTAAAGAGAACATTTAGCTTTACAGAACTTTTGGGTAAGGGTTCAGCATTTGCACATATGTTCTTACCTTCTATGGCTTTGTCAATTAGTTATGTTTTGTCTTTGATGTTCATATACCATATTTATCACAACTAATTGGCTCACATTGATCTAGCGTTGTTACCAGAAGTTTCTAACTCATCTTAGGGTTCACTTTTGCTATTTCATTTTCTCTGGACTTTGACAGACACATGGTGGTACATATGCTTGGCCACAGCATTACCCAAATAAGGTCCCTGGACTCTCTTTACTGTAGTTCACCTATTCAACCTGCTCCCTGTGAAACACCTAACTGCTTAATGCTTTACTGCATTTATTCTTTTCAGAAGATTGTACAATGAGATAACGATCACATTATTTTTGGATTGCCTTTATCCTCTGAATAAAATGTATCTAATGCTCCTCCATATCTATGTTATTATTACTCTTTGCATTTGAATCACACTTCATTCTTCTAATGTTCCAAATCTATCAATCTGCAGAGTGGAAGACATCTTAATTCCTTCCAACTTTTACAGTTATAAGTGAATCTGCTGTAATACTGATATGAATTTGTGTGTGGACATCCTTTTTATCAGTTAACACCTAGGATGTTTTTTACCTGCACAAGAAAGACGGTTTTATTTTGTTTTATTATGTTTTGTTATATTTTATTCATTTTTAAAATACCATTTTTTGAGAATATCATGTATTATATACCACCTCCACCTTTCTGCCACATCTCCTTACCAACTGTGAAGTTAAACAAATATTTTTCTGCTCATTTGGGCAAATAACAAGATTCTTATTCCTGGATACTGTGGTAACAGAATGCTTGAGTTTATAATAAACCAGCAATTGGCTTCCAAGGAGACTGCACTGTTTCCATACCCACCACTAATGACTAACGTTCCCTGATGTCCCACATCTCTTTCTGACCTTGGTCTTGTCTTTGTTCTCAACCTCAGCCATTTCAACAGATTCATACTGATGCTCTTGCCTATCTTGACATTCTCTAATGACCTAAGAGATTGATCATCTTTAAGATGTGAATTAACCATTTGCACATCTTTAACTGTGGCTTGTTTGCTGGCCATTGTTTTTAGAGTTGGATTTTAAAGTGTACTTCGAAAACCAGTTCTCCTTTATATGATTTTTCATAGACTCACCTATCTTTTCATGCCCATATCAGTTTAATTTTTCAGAATAGATTTCTTAGCTTCAATGAAGTCTACCACTTTACTTATTCCCTCATCTGTCATGTTTCTGGTGTTAGATCTAAAACTGTCTTGTTGATCCAAACCCATCTAAACTTTCTCCAGTATTTTTTTTGAGGATTCCCTAGTTTTCACTTTGCATCTAGACCTATGGATAATTGGAATCCTGTGTAGACAGAGTTTTGCATGTGGCTGTTAACTAGAGAGAGATAGTCATTGAAGAGTCTGTCAGTTTTTCACTGAGCTGCCCTCATCTTGTCATACATCTTGAAATGTTATTCTGAGTCTCCTTTTCAATTATTCTTAGAGTGGGTTGAAAATGTCTGTGTCTCCTGTTTGTTATATTACACCACCTTCCTTACTATAGCTGCACTGTGAGTCAGCAAGTAGTATCTGCTGACTATATTTCCAGTTGGTTTTGGACTATTTGGAATCATTTGCCACTGGGATGAAGCTTTGAATCAGTTTGCTAGTATCCACAGAATAACTTTTAGAAACTTCAATTGGTGGGCTCCAGCATAGTCTCACAAGAGACATATCTGCCTCAGTACAGGGGAATGCCAGGGCCAAGTAGTGGGTGGGTGGGGGAACATGTCGGGGACTTTTGGGATAGCATTGGAAATGTAAATGAAATAAATACCTAATAAATAAATAAATAAATAAATAAATAAATAAATAAATAAATAAGAAACTTCAATTGGTACTTAGAGTGCATGTGAAAGTAATAATTTGGGTATGTAAGTTTCCCAATCCTTGTACATTTGAGAGACTTCTCTATCTAGTTGTTTTGCTTGATTTATGTTTTAGATGAGAAATAAATTATGATGAGGGAGGAATATATGCAGATAATAGGACAGTTATGAAAGAGAATATACAAAGAATTGGTTTTCTACTTCTAGTTCTCTAATGGATATTTTGGTAGCTGCTAAGCCCATAACATATAGAATTTAATGTGAAGCTTCACAGCTTTGGTTTTAAATTCCAATTGGAGCTGTTTATAAGTTCATTAAGTTGTAGAAACTTTTGAACTGGCTGCTTCTGTGTGGTAATTTTATTTATTTTCAAAATTTTAACAATAAAATCTATTTAAAATAAATAAAGATAAATGTTGTAGTATAGGATATGCTTATATCTATAGGAGATACACACCTATGTATCATTTTTGCTGCACTGACTCAAAATCAAAAGGGAAGAAAGCTACAATAAAATGGGGAGGGATAGTAATGGAGGCATGTGTATAATGTTATGGGTTACCTGCCAAACATGGTTGATCCTATGAAAGCTTTATGGAGATGACAGGAGCACAGCAGGATGAAGATGGACGAAAAGTTCATTAAATACAGAAATATTAAGGGACAGAAGTGTGTGTGTGAGTGTGTGTGTGTAAGTGTGTGTGTGAGAGTGTGTGTGTGTGTGAGTGTGTGTGTGTGTATGTGTGTGTGTGTATGTGTGTGGGTGTGTGTGGGGGTGTGTGTGTGTGTGTGTGTGTGTGGTATTCAAGTGGAACTGGTGATGCGGGAATACTGTGAACTTCATGGCACAGGTATATTACTTTTCCTGGGAGGTTTCTGATAATCTAAGAGGAGGGAAGCCTCCAAAAACTCACATGTCAGGTGTGCAGTGGAGCTGATGAAGTGTCAGAATGGTTTAGGGAATGATGAGAAGATGAAGATTGATTTTTCTGATATGTGGAAATGATTTAAAAAAGAAATAAAAATTGAAAGGATGAATAACTTGGCGATGTCTCAGCCAGCATCTCCATTCTTGCCTCCTTTTGCATTGGTTTCCTCTCAAAACACCTCAACGGGGTACACACTCAGAGATTCACTCATGCTTTATTCGTCTGTTAACTCTTTGTGGCACAGTGCACCACATGATGTATGAGTCTAGATCCTGGGCTATAAATGTGTGGACAGATCAGTGGGAATATGACCCTCCAGTCATTAAATTCTGTCTCCACTCTCATACATCTATTATAGATTAGCTGACTCCAAGCTGTTACCTCTTTTTTAAAAAGCAAATACATGTATTTATTGATTTTATGTATATATATATATATATATATGTGCCTCTGTGTGTGTGTGTGTGTGTGTGTGTGTGTGTGTGTGTGTGTGTGTATTTCATATGCATGCAGTACCATCAGAGGTGAGTGAAGGCCATCAAATTCCTTATAATTTCACTTATAGATTGTCAACCACCATGGGCAGGCTATGAATCAAATCCTGGTCTTCTATAAGATTATTAAGTGCACTTAACTGGTAAGCCACCTCTTCAACTCTTGAAACTTTAATTCCTTCGCACTTTCTTTTGTTTCACTGACAATTTAGAAATCCTTCTCTTTTTCATTGACCTTGCACTCAGTCTCCTCTGATGACTCTCCTCTTCTTCATCTTTAGGCCCTAAATTCTATTTCCTCATGTGATGCAAGGACACATGCAGCATCATTCCCACCTAATGTCTCATAAATCCATAAGCATAAAGGATCATCTTCTGCTATAATGAGAAATTTGGGTCAGTCAGCAAGTGACACCCATTTTACATAAATAGCACAGATGTATTTAATGTATTTATTATATTGGTTTTACTGATACGTATTCTTCCACTTCACAGTGTATAAAGTGAATTGTCTTGAGGAGGCAAAGGAAGGAGCATGCTCTGGACTGATTGTCAGAATGTAAGAAATACTTCAGGATCTGTACCCGAAGAAACTGAAGGGCAGACTACAATGGATCTATAGGTTTCCTTCATATAGAGGATGTCTAAACAAGAGAGAGGGTTAGGCACACAGTCGCAACATAACCTAGAGTCCATTCAGGTACCTCCTCTGCAAAATTTCCCTTAATTCAATCAGAATCTTACTACTGTATAGATATGATTTACATCTCATACGGTCATGAACTGGAGAATTTGTTTCGTACATAATGGAAGTTTGAAATTCTGAGGTAAATAGGAAGTCCCTAGTTTAGTTTGGAGAGGTACCTTTGGAATTATCAAAGAATTGAAGTATCTCTCTAGATTTCTGACCATGACATGACCATGGTGTAATGCAATCTAAGGACAATTCTGAGTTCAAGTTAATGAGACTGCCCTAACTAAGGTAATCTGGCTCCAAACTGCATCCTGAATAAAACTCTTTGTATCAGCTTGGTTCAGATATTTCATTGCCATAATAAAAACAGAGACTAATATCAGCATGAAGACATGTTTCTGTGTCTCACTGAGGCTAGCAGACATTGTGTAATTTCTTCCAAGTTGTGCTGTTTTGGTAAGAAAGCTTGCACTGGAGGTTACTTCAGGCTTTTGGCCTTGTTCACTATGTAAAGTATTCTAAATGTGAGCAGCCAGCCAGTAGAGTTTTAAGATTTTCCTGCTATTTGCCTACCCCTATCCACTGTTTATATCTTCCCACAGGTCTCTAGAAATGTCTCTGTGAGATTTCTCAGCTTCCCCACAGGTCAGAAGTAATCTGTGGTACCACAGACACATGTGAAGTGATGGGCAGGCAGCCCAGGAACCCTGGGTAAGGCTATTCTAAGGATGCTCTACAGAGTCTCAGTTATTTGACAAATATAACCTTAAGTAGAACATAATGATGATCATGCAGCAACATACCTGCTCCCCCCCCCTCCTAGTGTGTTTTCTATTGGGATAGAGTTTCTTAGGATTATCCACTGACTTTCCCAAGCAACCCAGTGAATCAAAACCTATTCTCAGGGGCCACATATTTGAGAACCCAATTTAAAATTCACTCATTTCACCTTAGAAATAATGAACGCAGAATAATGAATAATGAATCAGAAAAGCTGTCAAAGATCTTTGAAATTACAGGAACCTCTGTCTACAGATGAACCTCTCGTGCTGTCTGTGGTTTCATTCCTCATCCTTCTTCCTGTGATTAGCACACTCCTGACAGCATCAGAGCTCAATGCACTTGTATAAAAGAAAAGAAAGTTTAAAAAATGTGTTTGAAAGTGTACTGAGGATTGAAAATGGGTAAAGGCCAATTGTGTTCTCTGAGATCGTGAAGGCTCTACCCTTTAGTCACAGAGGACTGACTGAGCAGATAAACCATGAAATGACCCACAACTAGTCCACTGACCATGAGAAGCTGGCCTAGTAACTATATTCCCACTATGCTTAGCTTCAGAGCTGGGTCCTTTGAGCATCAACTACTAATTCCTCCTTTGGTAGGGCCTGAAACTATTAAGCATAGCCAAACACTTTTCATAGCTATTTTATTCACAGGTCTCTTCTCAGCAGTGTATATTGAAAGATAGGAGGGCCCTATCAATCATGGTCAATCAACTACCACCTTAGTATGGACAAAGTCCCACTTGATAATAAGTAAGAAACACTTGTTCAAAAAAAAAAAAGACATCTTTATCAAGCTTGGAGTATGATGAAAAGATCTCATATCTGAGAATTAACAGTGTAGCAATAAAATATCAAGGTTCTGGACTTAGTCCCTGGAGGATGGAGATGGTCCTGGGATTTACCTTTAAGGGAGTGTATGTGTAGTAAGAGAAATTTCCAATTCTACTATAACTGACTCAGTAATTATAGAGTTGGGAGCCCAAGAGATAGATAGAGCACAACATAACCATGAAAGACCAGTGGGAAGATCTGACTTAAGATGGATGACAGCATTTTGGTTATCAGTACACTCTGTGGTCCTCATAGCAAGTGCTGAAAGGTAGCTCAATAAAAGCTGTGAAGCCCGTGGTGTGTGTGTGGCCTCTCAGGAAGGAATGCTACTTCTGCCTCTTTGTAAACTGAATGCTTTTCCTAACCTCTCTGCACTGTAAGGGCTCAGGCTGTAAAATGGGATTCTTAGACTATGGCAGATTTAGAATAAAAATTAGAATGAAGTTTTTATATATCAAATCCAAGGAAGCCTGTAGGCAGTAAATAGCAGCCCCCCCTGATTGTTAGACACAATGCCTGTTCTCTCTGAGCTGAATAAAATCTTTCTTTAATGAGTTGATTAAAAGATTCTATTTTTTGGCATATCCACAGAAAATTCTCTGTAGATGCTTCTTTTAAAAAAATACTGAAATGTGAAAGCAGTCATTGTTTGTCTCAGGGTTTACTAATGCATCCAGTTAACTATGTCAGACAAAATGCTCTGTTCCCACAGCACTTATCACTACAGATGGGATTGTTCTGCCATAGAAGCAGAAGGCTTAGTTCAGGGAAATACATATCATTCACAAATTGAATAACCTGACAAAGTACATTTTTGTACTGGAGGGGCCTGGAGACCCTAGAGTGTCTGTGGAACTACATAAATTATGGAGGGAAATTTCGAAGAGGAAAAAATATCTTCAATTAACAAATGAAGTCAGTAGAGACACTTGACATGAACAGATGTGTCCTTGGAGAGCACCTCTGGTGGGGGTGGGGGTGGGTTCTCAACTCTGTGTGGACTTTGCCCAAAACACTGTCTAACTCCTCTAATGATGGTATCCAAGGTAATATTTTCCCTTGGATGATTTTTCTTTCTGTCTTGTGTCAATACCAGGTAGCTGGTGTAATTCTTCACTGTGTTGCCTAATTTCAATAAGAATCTACTAGGTCCAACTCCTCAGAGCATCTGCATTCATAGCATTCTGGGGAAATGATGAGAAGTTAATCTTTTTTATATTTATTGCTCAGAAAAATGGAGCCTGCAGCCAGAAGCGCTTTTATTTCTTCTAGAAGAAAATAATTTTAGGAACATAGCTCTCAGCTTAAATTACACTCAAAGAATAAGGATCTATAATGAGTTATCTAATGTGATTGTTGTTCCTGAAACTATGGGGTCCCCGTCTGAAAAAAAAAAAAAAGAAATGTTCACGAAAAACTAACTGCATTAAAAATGAAGTGATTTGTTGCAGGTCAAAAGAAGTTCCACGTCTGAGGACTCCAAATTGCTTCGCTGGCACTTTCACTAACAGGTGCCAAAACAAACTAAAAAAGAGGAGAGAGGAGGAACATACGGCTGCTCTTTGATACCCTGTGCAGCAATATGGGAAAAGGCCTTCAGGAAGGGTTCCAGTTGAACTTCATTGCAAGTTTAATTGAAGTTATTATAAAACTGCATTTGGAAAAAAAAATCCTGAGCAACAAATTTTGAATAGTTTTTGTTGTCTTTGTAACTTGTTTATCCTTTTATTCTCATTTAGCAAAGGAGTAGAAGTAATGCTTTGAAACTGATATGGGTATTGGTTTGCTCATTGATTAGGCTAATGAAAGTTACAAGGGGAATACTAATTAACAAAGTAGCTCTGTGTGTTTGTGTGTGTGTGTGTGTGTGTGTGTGTGTGTGTGTGTGCATGCATGACTGTATCAATGTATGTCTATGTGCAAGTATGCATGGGTATGTGTGTGTGTCTGTCTGTCTGTATGTTTTTATGTATGTCTTTCTTTATGTGTGTTTGTGCATGACTGTCTATCTGTGTGTGTGTGTGTGTGTGTGTGTGTGTGTGTGTGTGTGCGTGTGTGTGTGTGCACCTGTGTGTGTGAAAGTCTGTATATATACATATGTGTCTACATGTTTGTGTGTGTGTCTGTGGTCTGTGTATGTGTTATTGTGTATGTATGTGTGTGTCTTTCTATGTCTGTGTATTTGTGTTTGTGATTATGTGTGCATGTATGTATATGTGAGTTTGTGTCCATGTCTACCGACATGGGAAAAAAGTAACCTTTTTTTAAAAGTTATTTTAGAATATCTTTGTTATGGTCATTGTACAAGAAACTTAAACATCTCTTCTTCATAAATCATTCTTTTATATAAGAAAAGCTCTTAAAACTCCCATTCTTTGGATCTCAGAGCATGCTTCCTTCTCTGACTATAATATAATTCAGTGTTACATTATTGGTGTTGGTACATCAGAACTTCCTCCATGTGGCTTTGAAAGAATGCCCATAAACAGACAAGGGATACATTTGTGTCACTATACCTAAGAAAATGGAATGGATGAGAGAAGGGAAATCTTTTCATCTACCAACTAGCATCCATAACTAAAGAGAGATCACTGGACAGAAAACAATGAGGGTGGATGTATTAGGGCTGCCATAACACACACACACACACACACACACACACACACACACACACACACACACACACATACACTTCAGTGTTTCTAGAGAAACAGAAAGCATGAGATCCTTACTTCTCTACACAATCCTTGACCACTTTAAAACACTTAAAATTGCAAATCCTACTTTGAGGTAAGAAGATCTACACATTTACTGTGGGCGTTTGAGGGAAATCAATTTAGTTTGTGGAGTGCAATGTCAATCCTTAATGCTTAATTGTCTTTGAGAAATCAACAGCGCTTTTAGGGTGGTTGTTTTGTTCTTAGTAAAACTCCCATGAATTCTGCATTTAAATTTTACACATGAATATTTTTCTTGGTCTCAGAGTCTCTAGCTGTTTGTGCATTAAGAAAATATCCTATGGCAATAGTCTTTGTCTCCTGTATCTTCATCCTCTTTCTTCCAACTACAAAGCAACAAAACTAATTGTAAACCAAATTGTGTACAGTTTCTCACTGAATCCTACTGACTCAAGTTTATAAATGCTAATAAGGAACTTCACAATGTTTCACCATGAACATTTTCCAAATTCTTTTTAGAGCAATGTATGTGTTTGTTTGTGTGTGTGTATGTGTGTGTATGTATGTATATACTTAAGGTCATAAATTTAATATATGAAAGCCCAAATATTTTCATAGTCACTAACTGGTAGAATTGAATTTTAGTAGAGTATCATTCATTGTAAGTTAATAAAATTTCAGGTGTTGTTTCCTTGTGAGTAAATGGACTTTTTTTTAATTAGATATTTTCTTTATTTACATTTCAAATGCTATCCCGAAAGTTCCCTGTACCCTCACCCCACCCTGCTCCCCTATCCACCCACTCCCACTTCTTGGCCCTGGCATTTTCCTGTACTGGGGCATATAAAGTTTGCAAGACCAAGGGGCCTCTCTTCCCAATGATGGTTGACTAGGCCATCTTCTGCTACATATGCAGCTAGAGACATGAGCTCTGGGGGTACTGGTTAGTTCATATTGTCGTTCCACCTATAGGGTTGCAAACTCCTTTAGCTCCTCCACTGGAGGCCCTGTGTTCATCCTATAGATGATTGTGAGCATCCACTTCTGTATTTGCCAGGCACTGGCATAGCTTCACAAGAGACAGCTATATCAGGGTCCTTTCAGCAAAACCTTGCTGGCATATGCAATAGTGTCTGTGTTTAGGGGCTGATTATGGGATGGATCCCGGGTTGGGTAGTCTCTGGATGGTCCATCCTTTTGTCTTAGCTCCAGACTTTGTCTCTGTAACTCCTTCCATGGGCATTTTGTTCCCTATTCTAAGGAGGCATGAAGTATCTACACTTTGGTCTTCCTTCTTCTTGATTTTCTTATGTTTTACAAATTGTATCCTGGGTTTTCTAAGTTTCTGGGTAAATGAACTTAATAAGGGATTGTATATATATATATATATATATATATATATATATATAATTTTAATGTTTAAATAATGTAGATTTACTACTATATTACACTTATGTATTTACATATATACATATACATATACATTCTCTCTCTCTCTCTCTCTCTCTCTCTCTCTCTCTCTCTCTCTCTCTCTCTCCCCGTGTTTGTGTGTGAGTGTGTGTATTTAATTTTCTTGTAGCAGTGAAAGATAAAGTTCTAGATAATAAAGATCTTCTTAGACTAGAGTTGGAGAATAATCAAGAAAAATTTTAATTCATTATGTTAGTCTTGTTTAGAGCATTGGCTTTAACTTTACCAGAGGAGATAAAGTGCTTTTCCTGACTCTGAGACAATTGTGAAACTCAGTGTATGTAATAAAACTGCAAGATCCCACCAACATCTTCATCTATTCAGCCTTGATCTCACTTGTAATATTCAGGAGAAGCTATATAAAAAAAATGAGGACATTTGAAAGACATTTGAGATGACACAAGAAATAAATTGAGTATGAATAATGAAAGATTTTCCTTGCAGTGATAAGCTTAGAAGTCTTCCATTTCTAACCAAAGGCTGAGGAGTTTAAGACACTACAACAGGAGATAGTTTGAAGAACGCAATCTCCTGATTGAAGATATATTTTTTATGGAATGTCATCCATGTTATTTCAAAGATATAAAATGTAGCAAAAAAGGAAGACCTGAAAATCATAAACACAATAGATTTTGAAATGGGCCTTTGTTGTGTAATTTCATAGGTTGTTTCCAATTATGAAAAGTCTCTGTTTATGAATCTAAGCTGGCCACTTCACATATATTGGTCAACAAGATATTAGTTTAATGCCTTTAGAAAAACCTCATGTTCTCTTGTGTGCCCAGGCTGCCTGATTCTAAATTCTAAAATTATCATATGAAAGAGTCTAAGGCAGCCAACCAGCATAAGAGAAGCCACAGAGAAAAAAAAAACATAGCATTTTGCTGACAGACAAACAGGTGCCAGACAGACCAGTGAGATTCCCTGAAGGTACCATTACCACTTTGTCTCCCGTTTGTTTGTTTGTTTGTTTGTTTGTTTGTTTGTTTGAGACAGGGTTTCTCTGTACAGCCCTGACTGTCTTGGAACTCACTCTGTAGACCAGGTTGGCCTCAAACTCAGAAATCTGCCTGCCTCTGCCTCCCAAGCACTGGAATTACAGGCATGTACCACCACTGCCCAGCCCAGTTTCTAACAGATACCCTATAGTCCATCAAGGGTCTGATCAGAAGAAAACTGTACAGAGCCCTATGGCTGTGAAATGGTGACTGATTTATTGCTCTGAGTTCTGTGGTAGCTGTATGAATTGATAACATGACACAGAACATGAAAACTGCAGGCAGTGAAGTGTGAGCCTCAAATTTTGATCTCAGAGATCACATACCATGATTGACAAAGTGGTACACTCAGCTTAAAGCTGGGCATCAACTGGGTCCAGTAGACATGTTCTTTGTATTAGATGATTAAAACAATAGCTGTCTATGGTGGGAAATAAGAAAATAGTTTGTTCTAAGCCAAATATGATTGACCATGGCTCAAAATTTGGGTTCAAATGAGCCTGAATGGTTTATTCTATCTTGGAAAGAAGATGTAAGGCACAGAACAAGAAAGATCAGCACATTTCTCAAGTACAACCAATAGGTTGATGGGCTGCATTCAGTTGGAGCAATCTCTTACATGGTTTACAGATGTTAAAACAACATTCTTATCTTTAGGGCTGCCAATGATAGAGATCTATGGAACACAACAACACCTTTCAAGAGCTTTATCTAAAGTCCACTAGGATGTTAAGCTAAGTACAAAGGGTGCTTCTAAGAAAAACATGAAATCAGTCATGTTAATTCTGGTTATCAACATGCCACATTTTATCACTCAACAATCCCCATGACCTCAGTCGATGTCCAACAGTCTACAAGAACTTGAACATAGATGTGGTTTCTTCAGGGAACTCCAGCTTCAAAAATGTAGTGTAAAACCTGTAGCAATTATGTGAGCTTTTGTGTCATTTGGGACAAACAACTAAGAGTGATGACTTAAAAGGAAGAAAGATTTAATCAGATCATAGTTTTAGAAACCAAAGTATACAGTTGGCTTTGCCATTTCTGATCCTGTGATGAGACAGGGCATAGAGAGAACATCGGATGGAGCAGAGATGTTCATCCCATGGGGTTCAGGCAATAAAAATATGGAAAGGTATTTAGGACAGGACAAGTTCCTCAAGCATACATCCCCTGCTTAAAAGACCCCATGCCCTCCAGTGACACTATCAAAAAAGTGAATTAATATGTTATTAATATAGGGTCTTCATGATTCAGTCACTTTTCAAAGATTCTGGCTTGTACAGGCCAGTAAAAAGACTTTTGGATCCACTGGAACTGGACTTACAATTGAGTATATGAGCCACCATGTTGCCATGTGAGTGCTAGAAACCTTAACCAGGTCCTCTTGCTAGATAAGCCAGTGTATCCCTGCTACCCTCTGTACCAGATCTTCTGACTTTGTATGAGAGCATGTTGGAGGGATGCTTTCCATGTAAACTGTAATATGCAGAGAGTGTTGAAGTCTCTTAATTGCAGAAAATATCTTCAGACTGACATCCCCTCTGACCTCTCTATTAGCATTTTCGTCTATAAAACTGAACCAAAGGTCTTTCACATTGGCAGTTACTCTACTCACTGACCAGAATGTTGTGAATGCTTAAACAAATGTCATATATTTTCAGTTTGGAAGGTTACAAACTTGTAAGAGAGATTAACCAGGGAGTTCACAGCCTTATAGAAATCCAGGTTCTTGTTCACTTCACTAACAAATTACAGGCCAAAACATGGTATTAAATATTTATTTTAAAAGACAATGCATGAGGGAAAACCTAAGCATATCTACTAGGAGCAGCTTGATGGAGGATACACAGTGTGCACTTAGAGATTTGAAAAAGTGATTTTCAGTAGTGATGATTTAGTAGCTCTGCATTTCAGCATAGTTAAGTTTTAAAACAAGTTACATATTCTGACACTCAGGCTCATTTATGTCATCGATTTGAAGCTACAGTGCCTGCACACTGACCAAATTGCCCGTTGAATCTCTCCTTATTCTCAAACGGCCACCAGTAGAAGAATATGTGATTATTTGGTGGAGGTTTAGGGCAACTACATGTGCTTGGGAACTTTAAAGTTGTCAATTATTTCAAATACATGCAGGAAGATTGGTTCTCTTTGGTTGAAAGAGGTTGGCAGTTTCTTTCATAGTATGTGACAGGAAAAAGGGCAGGTATAACAAGGGACCAGGTATTGTTCCTGGTCGCAGGCTCTCTGACTAGTGATCCTTCTTCAATTATTTCTTGGGTAAGGCTTTCATATCTAAACTACGAAATGTCTTCATACGTGCTGGCTGTATCAAGGATCACAATGATACACCTGCTGTTTATTCATCTGTCCCTGAGGATTATTGTTTAAGAAGGACCATCATCTACTATAACACCACAACAAGGAAACCTTCCCTGAGTACAGTCTTGTTCTGATGCCTCTCTGCAGCAAGAGAATATGATATAAAATCGAGAAATAGAAAAATAAACTTATTTACAGTTTGGCCCCAAATTGAGGAGAAAGAAATTCACAACCTTTCTCCATCTTGCCCACAGCAGTGTTACAACTTACCAAAGGGAAACCAAAATCCCGGGATTCTCTCCTTTGCTAGACAACATTTCTCCTGACATCAGGGTTCTTGTGAAGAATTTTCCAAGAATAAAATTCTAGGCATCCATGGCTGTGGATCAGCATGGTCAGCTCAGATCTATTCAAAATCAATGAGAAGGTTGCAAGGCATATCTTTGGATATACATATATTTATTACATCTGAGGACATTTCCAGAGAGGTTAAACAAGGGGTAATGATTTGCCCATGAAGTGGCCAGAACATCCAATCAACTATGGGAAAGATGGATAAAGTAGGGAATTCAATCACTGGGATGTTTCCTTCCCATTTCTCTGCTTCCTGATCTGCTGTGATGTGAATTAATTCCTCTTATACTCCTGTCTCACTGCAGCAAATAGAGTCCCCTGAAATCATTAGCCAAAAGATCTCTCCGACTTTAAGTTGCCCAGGTCAGGTAAATTAGAGCCAGTGGTGGCATACAAAACCGTAAACAGATGGGATCTGATGGTTTAGTAGGTAGGCATGGTCATCAGTAGCAGTCACACACTCAGCTATTGCTGGTGATTTGTAAGAAGGTACATAGAGCTAAAACTCTGGGCAGGTACAGAGAGCTAAGAACAAAGTCACTACAATAGAATTAGCATGTTCAACTGCATAATTTCAAAACTATTTCTTATTAGTCATATAAGTTTTATTGAATTTTAAACTTAGGGATTGGGATAACATTAGTGAAGGGATAATCACCAATTATACAAATGATCTTTGTTTATGATGTGTAAATTGTAAAGTCTTATTTTAATATTACAAATAGCAAACATAAGTGAATCAGGAAGTGAATAATCCCTTAATTTCAAGTTATGCATATGTTTAAAAATAAGAATTTTATGGGAAGGCCATCAAAATAACTGGGGAAGGTGGTTGCTGAAAAATCTGGAAGCCTGAGTTTGTAACAAAAAGACCAAATATTTGTAGGAGAGAACTGACTTTTACTGGTTGTTTTTTAAAACACATGCACACACTAAAAGTAAATTATTTTTACTTTAAAAATATATCCAGAAGATGTTCCAACTGGTAAGAAAGACACATGCTCCACTATGGTCATAGCAGCCTTATTTATAATAGCCAGAAACTGGAAAGAACCCAGATGCCCCTCAACTGAGGAATGGATACAGAAAATGTGGTACATTTACACAATGGAGTACTATTCAGCTATTAAAAAGAATGAATTTATGAAATTCCCAGGCAAATGGTTGGACCTGGAGGGCATCATCCTGAGTGAGGTAACCCAATCACAAAAGAACTCAAATTATATGTACTCACTGATAAGTGGATATTAGCCCAGAAACTTAGAATACCCAAGATATGAGATACAATTTGCAAAACACATGAAACTCAAGAAGAAAGAAGACCAAAGTGTGGACACTTTGCCCCTTCTTAGAATTGGGAACAAAACACCCATGGAAGGAGTTACAGAGACAACGTTTGGAGCTGAGACAAAAGGATGGACCATCTTGAGACTGCCATATTCAGGGATCCATAGCATAATCAGCCTCCAAACGCTGACACCATTGCATACACTAGCGAGATTTTGCTGAAAGGACCCTGATATAGCTGTCTCTTGTGAAACTATGCCAGGGCCTAGCAAACACAGAAGTGGATGCTCACAGTCAGCTATTGGATGGATCACAGGGCCCCCAATGGAGGAGGTAGAGAAAGTACCCAAGGAGCTAAAGGGATCTGCAACCCTATAGGTGGAACAACAATATGAACTAACCAGTACCCTGAAGCTCGTGTCTCTAGCTGCATATGTACCAAAAGATGGCCTAGTCGGCCATCACTGGAAAGAGAGGCCCATTGGTCATGCAAACTTTATATGCCCCATTACAGGGGAATGCCAGGGCCAAAAAGCGGGAGTGGGTGGGTAGGGGAGTGTGTGGGGGTGGGGGTGGGTATGGGGAACTTTTGGGATAGCATTGGAAATATAAATGAGGAAAATACCTAATAAAAATATTAAAAAAGAAAAAGATAGAGATGCCTATCATGGTATTTACTTTCCATAAAAATTTTAAACTTACTACTTAAAAGAGAAATTAGAGGTAATATCTTTTACTCTAAAACATGTGAAAGTTCTTTTAAAACTATGTTTACAATAATATCTAAGAAGATTCTGGAAATCATCTGAGCTAAAACTCAAGTAGATTTTGGCAATGAAACTGGTGAGCATTCCATCCCTGCTGTGTAGCCCTTAGTAACTCAAGCTTCCTTAGCAACAATAGTACATACAGAGTACTAGGGATAAGGCCCTCAGCCTAACATGTGCTTACAGTTCAAAGAGAGACTACATGCGTCAATGACTTCCTGGGGCCAGAGTCTGAGAAAACTCATATAACAGAAGAAACTCTACAACATTAGTGTGACTTTCCTGTGAGATTGAATAGAATTGAAAGTAAAAGTGTAAGTCCATTTCTCACAGGTAAAAAATTTAACTTTTAGAAAGAAATACATATTTTGTCCAAGAAATTCTTATGTATAATTATCAAAACTTAGAAGTTGGCAAAATTGATGAAAATTTAATGACACAAAATGTCCTGCTTTTATTTTAAAGTAATTAGAAACATAATGGCGGGCAAAAGAACATGGTACATTTGCTTATCATGCTTCCTCTTAACCAAAAATTCCCAAAATCAACAAGAAAAGCAAAACAAGTTACCCACTAGAAAAAAACGGTCAAAAAATATGAACATCCATTGCATTAGAAAGGAAATATGAATATCCATGTAGAGGCAGTGGTAATAAATTTCTTTAATAATATAGGGCATGAGAAAGGCAAGACTCAGTGCCATAAGAGAGCTGCTATATTCACTTGATAAGAAATACATTTTTAACAAAAATTCAGATAATTCTAAGGTTTTACAAGGATAGGAAAAAAATGGAAACTTTCAAGTATAAATGATGGGAGCCCAAAGATTTAAACTTGGAATACAACATAAATTATCTACAAAAGTTTAAGATGAAAATATATGATTACCAGATTTCTTTTGATTTATCATAAGAAGTATATATCAGTGTGGCCCATAAATATGTTTGTGAAAATTAAATTGTGTGTGTGTGTGTGTGTGTGTGTGTGTGTGTGTGTGTGTGTGTGTGTGTGTTGTTTGTGTGTGCATAACATTGAGCAAGAATCTGTGGAGTATACTAACAGGGAGCCTAGCTATTCCACAACAGTCACTGTAAGTAAACAAGTCTCTATATATCAGCATCAGTCAATGAACAAACAAAATGTAAAGTGAGAGAAAGAAAGCTATGTTATGACTCCAGGATGGTAACTGGAAAGCATACTGCTTGAAGCACTTAGAGGCAAAGAACTCTCATTGAATTCTGAGATTAGGTTTTCCTCGGGGAAGTGAGTGGAAGATAGACATGACATAAAATGGGAATTGCACAACTGGTGATTTATTTAAGTGTTGGTAGAACTTATGAATCTTTGTGATATCATCCTTTATAATAATGTCCTCCTTATGAAATAGTATATGGCCAGGTTTTTTTTATATAAAAATGTACCAAGAACTTATTTATTTATTCATCCAGATGGCCACCTCTACTTTGTAGGTGGCTTATGCCTCCCTTTTCCTAGCATCCCAGTGCTTCTTCCTTCTTACCTGCTTTAGACAGGGAGATTTGGTGTGCCCCTATGTCAGCATTGTCTTACTCAAAAGTGGATTACTAGTACACTTGAAAACTTGCCCCAGTAGGCAATCCCAAGGCAAATGCTCCTGTAAGTCACAGTCTGTAGAATCATGATAAGCCAATCTCATGCACATCTATGCTGTTACATTTCCACAGATGAATCTCAGGACCAGGGCATTTTACTATGCACACTAGAGAGCATAAAGAATTTGTTGACAGTTATATACCTTATAAGGACAGCTCCAAAACCTGTGTGTAGGTATGTTTGCTACATTGGAGGCAGAAGATGAAGACCAATTATTAGAAGATGCCTTTAGGCAAGTCATATAATCTTCAGTTTGTGGATCTAAAATGATGATCTAATGAACATTTTTTATGCAGCTCGTATAAGAACTAAATGAGATAGTTCAACAAGTGGTGCCATATAGACAATAAAGGGCTTTTACAGTATAAGATCATGACCATAAACAATTGTGAGTTATTGTTGCACCATGTATTTGCTGCAGAATTATTAGTATTGCTGGTGCTATTATTGTAGTTACAGGTTATCTTTGAAGACAGTAATAAGGAATATGAGCAGGAATAAATTAAGGAATGTTTTTAAATGCATGTTTGTTATATCATTGAGAGCAGATGTTTAATTCAAATGGGAATTGGGAGAAGAATTCAGAGTCTCAAACCAGTACTGTCCACTATGCTAACGAGATCTACCCCAGAATGAGAGTCGAACTCTATATGGTGGATTAGAGAGAATTGGATCCTTGGTATGCTCAGAAGCCTTTGGACATCTTAGGTGGGTCATGTGCCACACATTTGTGTGTCTGCTTGTAAAATAAAACTACTATTCCTTATTCTGCAGATACAAGTTCCACTGAAATTTTGTTGAAAACTCTTATTTATTAAATCTATATAGGCATTGATCAATAGCCAGGTGTGCACTTCTAAAAGGTTCTGTAAAGAAAATTTGACATCAGCCTCTTACAACCTGTCACTTTTTTCTGGAAGGAATTGTTCCAAGGTGTGGCTATGCTTCTGAGAACTTCGCTCACCTTTTTTAGCACAACTATTGAATCACATCTTTATCCATGGAGAGTTGGGGTTGCATGACAACAGGCCAATGGATTCCAGAGACCTTCGAGAGGTAACAAACTAGATAAGGTGCGTGTGCATGGTTTTTGTTGCATAGTCACAACATAATAAGCTATCAAATATTCACCTCTGACAAAAAACAAGTGTGCTTTCACTTCTTTGGATACATATTAATTACTGCCACAACTATGCTTCTGGTAGAATAGTTATTTAATAAATACACATTCTGTGAACAAAGGCATTGCAAACCTTAGAGGAACACATAACTTAGATGGCTACCAAGAGACTAATGGATAGGTAAAATATACAATACTCGGCATACCAAAAATCATTCATATCTCACATAGTAAAGAAACAGGGTGAGACATTTCATTAGGCAGTGAAAGAATTCTTTTTATTTTTAGAATTTTCTGTACAGTGTTAACTTCAGTTAGCCTTTAGCAGCGAACTTCCAGCTAAGGGCTGGTTTATTCATTTGTCTTTGCATTTGTCTATTACTGATATTTGATTATCTGTCTCTGATATAATTAATGAAAACTGACACGTGAATTATACCAGTTGTTACTTTACTACTTGTATTAATGTAATAGAAATAGTGAATGGTAGCAGGTGATTTTGGCAACTGTTTATGGCTAAATTTATATTCTGGAGTGTATCAAATTAAAAAAACACAAGAATTTTTTAGAAACTTTTTATATGACAACATCTTTTGAGATTGTTTTCCAGAGAGAAAATTTAAATATACAAATATATGATTACTAATTATTTACTATATAATTATATACATTCACAAGATCTTTTAATGACTATAGCTCATTTAATATAACGAAAAGACATAAACTGAGCTTCAAATTTGGTCTAATTTCATTAACAGGGAAAAATAGAAAACTCCAGGGTTTTAGATGGAAAAAAACTATTGTGTATGTATGTGTGTGTGTGTATATATATGCCACATGCATGTAGATGCATGTATATGATGTATTTGCATGTGTATGTGTCTATGTATGTATATATGACACAGATAAGCCCCTGACATATATCTCTAGATATATGCGACAGTAAGATGAAGTGCATCTGGGTTCAGAAATCCCCACTAATGCACAAGCTCCAAAATATGTAAGATAGATCTCTGTCAACCGAACCTCAGAAAAGGTAAGAGAAGCATGCAAGCTGACAGACGACATTGCTTTCTCTTGTATTTCTCTACATGATTTGAGGTTCTTTGAGCTGTGAATGATAGAACAGGAACACTTCTTTAACTTAATTAAGCCCAAAAGGAATGTTCACTTTGGGCAACTAAAACCTAAGAGCTATCAGTGGCTCAGATTTGTGTTAACCCAGATGCCTAAATCACAGCAGTGGAAGTTAATTCTTCTGCTTTGTTACTCTTCCTGGTGCTGTGACAACGTGCTGGACAAAAGCAATGTAAGGAAAAAGGGTTTATTTTACCCTGTAATTTAAGGCACAGTCTATTATGGTGGGAAGGTCAAGGCAGCAGGAGCTGGAAGCAGCTGCTCGCACTCTGTCCACAACAGGAAACAGAATTCAGAATGCATGCGGCTGCTCAGCCCTTTTCTCTGCTTATACAGTCTAGAATTCTAACCAGGGTGTGATATCACTCACAGTGGGCTCCTCCCCACAGCTTAATTAACATAGTCAAGATAATTCCCCTCAACCACAGCTAGATGCCCATCTCCCAGATTCTGTCAAGTTGAAAAATAACAATAACCACATATTCTCTAACTCTTTCCTTGAACTTGCAACATTTTGCGTTGATTTGTTTTGCATGTACTTTCCTGCTGTAGTTTGACACATGCTGAGACTGGATTCATCTGTTGTTATAATGGGTGGTCACACTGTGAAAAACAACTATTTTAACAACTCCAGGAACAAAGATAGAACTGTGATTCTGAAGTGCATGGTCCATTTTGAACTGTCTCTTAATATTCCCAAGTTGCCCACACACAGTGCTGTTACTTCACTGACCACATATCTATAGAGCACTTAATTTGTATCAGGCACACATATGAAGTTGCATGAGAGATATGTGGTTTTGATAGTCAAGTCTACTTGTGGGATACAGGAAAAAACATATAGCACATAGTGCAGTGTGGGAAGAACCAAGAGGAACTGGACATGAGCCAGGCTGCAGATGAATGAATGGGCAAATAGACATCTAAGTCTCAGTAGGTCAAGAATGCCTGGCAGACATGCAGTCAAGCAGGATGACTGAACTCTGTCACAGGACTGGCATTTGTTTTCTTCTTGTGATGGGGTGTCCGATCCCAATGCTACAACTATTGGCTTCCCCACTCTTGAGTCCTTATGGGCTCTATGCACATCAATAAGGCATGGTTATGCCTAGAAGGCATATTTTCATTCACCTGGGGAAATCAGTATCTGTAACTTGATTTTTTCCCCCCAAAAATGCTTCTCTAATGCATGAGAATTTGTTTTACATCTGATTCATTATTTATTTTCTATTAATGAGTCGTTTGATTATTTCCCTTGGTGAGCAGAATTTTCCAGCCCTTGAAGATGTGAATAATGCAAAGATAACTAATTATGAAATTTTTTATCCAGCATACACATCCAGATGCAGAAAGGTTTCTACAAAGAGAAAATAGAAACTAAACATCTTAAATTACCATTGTCTAGAAAGTGTGATGGGAAAAATATGCTCTTGTCTAGTTTAAAAAATATTCACGAATCTGGAGACAATTTTTAAAGGAACAATTCATGTATTCTATGCTAAATCTACAAATCAAAGAGTGCGTGTTAGGGCCTTGCAATGGTCACAACTTTCCACAGTGTGGGAGCTCAGAAGGAAACTCTCTGCTTCTCTGCATTGTTTTTCATATTCAAAACAAAATTATTTCAGTGCTGATAACTATGAAATTTATGAATCCATAAATTTGAATATGGCTCCAGAAAATGCTATTTTATTACAGCAAATATTTTTTTAACTTTTAACAATCTATATTCCCAGGGTATACCATCAAATCAACCAGCAAAGATACATAAAGCCATGCAAATATGATTTTATTACATTAAAACAGAAATTAAAGTTAAGAAGTTAATGAAAAGAGAACTAATGATACCATTTGTATTATTACGGCTCTTTGTATATGAATGGTTTCATAATTTTCTTATTTAGATAAAGTATTTAAATATTGAAGTGGACCCAGTGGGTTCTCATTATCTGTGTAATATGGTAACAATTAGTATCTGTTCTGATAAGACCCACTGCTTCTAGTCAAAGAATGAGATATCTTGACATATATTATTGCATATAATTTTATGTCAGAAATGCACATATTTTGGGTGTATGCCTTGTAATACGATTTTTGGAGGGAGAATTTCTACCTCAAATGAGGTATAGGTGAACTGGGAGAAGATACATTAAAGTGGGTTAGGAATAGCCTGTGTCACCTTCTTTTGTTAGGTCAAGAGAAAGTCTGAGGGACCTAAACTTCTAACTACTGAAACTTGGCATGAATACCATTAGAAAGTAGAAAAAAATGAGACATGCATCATCTTTTCTCAACTTCACATAGTTAGCAGTAATAAAAAATTATGGCTCCACACTGAGCAGACTAAAGAGAATAACTATTTATGCAAAGGCATAAAAATGGATCTGTAGTCACTGAGATCGAGAATTGATAAGATAGCAAACTTTAAACCCAAATCTTGTCATAAGCCCCGTGGAAGCCACTCTGTATATCAATATTCAGGTTGTATCATGAGAAGCATAATCAGAAATCTCCAGAGATGAGAGCTGTGTTCTCTTATACAAACCGGGATTAAGTTGCAATCACCCGTTGTTGTGTGTGATACTAGTTTTAAGGGTCACAGTTCAGAACAACCCATATGAATGCTAATTTCTATGGCCATCTAGCTATGAATGCTGTCAAGGAATTACTATAGACAAATGGGTCTGAAAATATACTTCAGGGCTGGCTTGTCTAGAATGTATAAGCCTGATGCCTTGGCTTCAATACCAAATACCAAAGCTATAGCGACAAAAAAAGGAAATTGCATGGAGCAAAAATTTGCTTTGCTAAGTGAGACAATGTAGGACTATAATGCTAACACTCTTCAGGTGTGTGCAAGAAGATCAGTTCAAGGTCATCCTCTGTTGCACAATGAGTTAGCAAAAATCTCTAGGCCTGCATGGGCTAATTGATGATCTGTTCCCAAAAACAATTACTGTAGTCAGGCTCTGAGGGCTACTGTAGTCCCCACTGCTGTTTAATTTGTAACCTGGAAAACAAGACATTTTGAAATTGCTGAACTGAGTTATCTGTATGACCACAGAAAAGATCCCAAACTTTTAATGTGCTATTTCTTATCTGTTAATTTAATATCATCTTAGAGTTATTCTGAGAATTAATAAAATAATACAAGGCAAATGGCATGTAAAATGTCAAATCTATATTTTATAATTTAGAAACAATATTGACAATATTCTCAGAAATTCTACGGTCCTTTTCAAAAATATCTTCTTGGCTTCCTTCAGTACTAATAGATCATATCTTTAGCACCTCGGCAAGGCCTTGTAACATATTCCTTTGTAAAAGAAATATCTATGACTACTAAGAAAGTCATTGGACAGATTATATAGTTTGGGGTCACAGACAAATTCATAAAATAGCTCACAATGAGACTAAGGAGCCTGACCTCTGTACCTCTGAACACATGTGTAGCCATAGTCAAGTCTGCCTCTTTTTCATACAGAAGAATGAATCTATGAATCCATTGAAGTTTCTGTTTGGAAACTGTCTTGAGCAACATAATGATTTGTGTTCCTTTTTTTTTTTAAGTGCAATTTTTAAAAAGGTAGAAGAACTGTTCTATACTAGAGCTGTGATAACTGAGCCTCTTATGGAGTTGGTATTTCCAAAGGGATGATATAGATTGAGGGATTTACAGGGCTTTCCCTGTGTCCTACAATTCAATCTGACAGGTCTTACACTGTATGAAAGCTCATAGGTACAATGGCTCTACTTTGGCCTTATAGCCACTCACTAGAGTGGGAAAACCTATGGTACAAATACATCAAACAGTTGAGACAGTGATTTAGGATTCAGGCTTGGGTTTCTCTGGTGAAGCTTTTTCATGTTAAAAATAATAAATTCAAGCAGAGGTGAGTTGCATATGTTCCCTGAGATCTCCATAAGCTGGCACTGGGCCTGTCCTTTGGTCCCAAAGGTCCTTAGGGAACCCCAAGAGCTTCCTCTTTCCCTGTGGAGATCTTCAGTGACCGAAGAATATGCAGCCTGGAAACCCACACCACCAATCCCTTCACAATTTGGTTGGCCTAGAGCCTTCAAAGAGGACTATAAGGGACCCAAGAACTACCAGCTTGGAATGTTCCTTCACCAATACCTTGCCAGTGAGGTCTACCTGACCTTCATTGTCTGGCAATGACTTCCCCTACCTTCCCAAGAAGTCATGCCATCATCAGCATCATCCAGCCAACACCAGAAAAAAAATAAGATACCTAAAGGACAGTGTAAGAACAAAGCTAACAAGAGCCAGGCAAATATGATAAACCAGATTCCAGCTCTTCTGCAATAACAAGCCATTCATATCCTCCAAAAACATGAAGCACAAAAAGATCATCTTAAATCTACTCTTATAAAGATGATAGAAGTCTTTAAAGAAGAAATGTATCAATCCCTTTAACAAATACAGGAATATATAGCCAACCAGGTAGAGGCATTAAAATTGGAAGCAATGATAGATAAGATAGATAGATAGATAGATAGATAGATAGATAGATAGATAGATAGATAGATGATAGATAGATAGATAGATAGATAGATAGATAGATAGATAGATAGATATAGGGAAATACAATCAAACACATGAAAGATATAAATAAAACTACTACTCATGACTCAAAAATGTAAATAGAAGCAATAAATAAAACACAAATTGAGGCAATTCTGGAGATGGAAAATCTAGGAAACAGAACAGGAACTAGAGACATAAGTATCACCAGTACAATTCAAGAGATGGAAAAGAGAATCTAGGCATAGAAGATACAAAAGAAAAGAAAAGGAAAATAAAAACCTGCTACATCAGTGAAAGAAAATGCAAAATCTAAGAAATACATGACACAAAATATTCAGGGAATTTGAGACACTATGAAATTACCAAACCTAAGAATAATAGGAATAGAAGGAGAAGATCCCAAGCTCAAAGGCCCAGAAAACATCTCCCAAAAAAAAATCATAGAAGAAAAATTTCTCTAACCTAAAGAAAGAGATGCCAAAAAACATACAAGAAGCATATAATTCTGCATTTCTGGTTCAAACAGATTGAACCAGAAAAGAAAATTCTCCTACCACATAATAATCAGACCAATAAAGATATAGAACAAAGAACATAAAAAGATGCAAGGGAAAACACCATGCATTTTTTCAGTAACATATCTTAGCAAGAAAGACAGACCTGTCAGAATTACATTTGACTTATCAACAGAGATACTAAAAGCCAGAAGGCCCTGGACAGATGTTTTAAGAGACCACAGATGTCAGCCCAGGCTACTATCTTCAACAAAATTTTCAATCACAATAGATGGAGAAACAAAGCTATTCCATGACAATACCAAATGTAAACAACATCTTTCCTCTACCAAGCCCTGCAAAGGATACTACAAAGAAAACTCCAACCAAATGAAGCTAACAATACTCAAGAAAATACAAGAAATAAATAATTTCACAATTAAAACCAATAGAAGAAACACACACACACACACACACACACACACACACTACTACTACTACTACTACTACTACTACTACTACTACTACTACTACTACTACTACCAACATCAGTATAATGAGAATTAACAATCATTGGTCACCATATCTGTCAACATCAATGAATCAATCCACCAATAAAAAAAAAAAACAAATCAAAACAAACAAACAAAAAAACCGCACAGAGTAACAGAATGGATGCATAAACAGAATCCATTATTCTACAGTATACAAGAAACATATCTCAGCAAAAATGATTGACATTCTGTCAGAGTAAGGGGCTGGAAAAGGTTTTTCTAAGCCAACAGATCCAAGAAACAAGTTGGAGTGGCCATTCTGATATTTAATAAAAGAGTCTTGCAACCAAAATTATTTAAAGTGATGGGGAAGGACACTTCATGAACATCAGTAAAACAATCTACCAAGAGGACTTCTCAATTCTGAATATCTATGCCCCAAATCCAAAGGCTTTTGGTAAATGTTTAGTAAAAGAATCATTACTAAAGCTTAAATCACACATTAAGTTCCACACATTAATAATTGGAGACTTCACCATCCCACTCCCAGCAAATTTACAAGTCATTGAGACAGAAACTAAACAGAGAAATAATGAAACCAGCAGAGATTATTATTCAAATGGGCCTAGCATATATATATAGAACATTTCATGCAAACACAAAAGAATATGCATTCTTTACAGTACCCTATGGTATCTTCTCCAAAATTGACCATATGACTGATCACAGAGCAAGCCTCAAAAGATACAAGATTGAAATAACCTCTTGCAGCCTGTCAGATCACCATGGATTAAAGCCGGACTTCAGCAACAACAAAAACAATAGGAAGCCTACCTACTCATGAAAATTGAACAATACTCTACTTAAAGATCATTAGGTCAGGGAAGAAATTAAAGACTGTAGAATTTTATCAAAATAACGATACAACATACCCAAACTATAGGACACAATGAAATGA
Organism: Mus musculus; assembly: GCF_000001635.26. Taxonomy (NCBI): domain Eukaryota; kingdom Metazoa; phylum Chordata; class Mammalia; order Rodentia; family Muridae; genus Mus; species Mus musculus. Next base: position 39,890,040 of record NC_000071.6, on the reverse strand, counting down.
TGCTAAGAGGAAAGTTCATATAATTAAGTCCTTCAGAAAGAAATTGTAGAATTCTCGTACCAATGGATTAAACGTGCACCTGAAAGCTCTAGAAAATAAGGAAGGAGGAGGAGGAGGAGGAGGAGGAGGAGGAGGAGGAGGAGGAGGAGGAGGAGGAGGAGGAGGAGTGGAAGCAGCGAACACACTCAAGAGGAATAGATAGCAGGAAATAATAATATAATAAAACTCAGGTCTGAAACCAATCAATCAGAAACTAAGAAAACAATGCAAAGAAGCAAAGAAATCAAGACCTGGTTCTTTAGGAAAATCAACAAGATAGGCAAACCCTTTGTCAAACTGACTAAAAGACACAAAGACAGTATCCAAATTAACAAAATGAATGAAAATGGAGACATACCAATGAACACTGAGGAAATTCAAAGAATCATTAGATTTTATTTCAAAAGCCTATAGTCCACAAAAATTGGAAAAACTAAATGAAATGCATGATTTCCTAGGCAGATACCAATTGCATAGGTTAAATCAAGATCACACAAACTAAATAGCCCTACAACCCCTAATGAAATAGCAGCAGTCATTAAATTCTGGAAAGCAATTTAGTGCCTCAAGACCCAACTATACCACTCCTGAGCATATACACAGAAGATGCTCTACCATACAAAAAGAAAACATGCTCAACTACATTTATAGCAACTTTACTTATAATAGATAGAAACTGGAAATAACCTAGCTGTACCTCAACTGAAGAATGGATTAAAAAATGTGCTTCATTTATACAATGGAATACTTTTCAGGTATTAAAAGTGAGGACATTATAAATTTTGTAGGCAACTCGAAAAGATCTTCTGGAGTGAGGTAACTCAGACTTAAAAGGACATGTGCATGGTATGTACTCACTTATACATGGATAATAGTCATAAAGTACAGGGTAACCATGCCATAATCAACAGACAAAGAAGACAAATAACAAAGAGAGCTCAAGGGAGGATGGTTTGATCTCTCCCTGAAGGGGAAACAAAAGAAATATTGGATGTGGGAGGAAGAGAAATGGACCAGAGAGGAAATTCATAGGGTAGCATGATGGGGGAACGGCAGCGTCAGATGTAGGGAGAAAGAATGGAAATCAGCAAAGGGCCGGGGGGGGGGGGGGAGGGGGCAAATGCTAGGACTTTGCAGAGATCTGGGATGGAGGGAGGCCCCTTGGGGCCTATGGAGGCAACTCTAGCTGAGACTTTCTAGCAGTGGGGGAATATGGATCAAAATGGACAATTACTATAGCTAGGATTGACTTCCAGTGGAGGCACAAGGACAGCAGCCCACCCACAAAACCTTCAACCCAAAAATGTGTCTTGCCTACAAGATCTGCAGGGACAAAGACAGAGAAGAGATGGGGAATGGCCAAACAATGACTGCCTCAAATTGAGAACCCACCCATGGCAAATTCCAATCCCTGACACTATTAATGAAACTCTTGCTATGCTTGCAGACAAGAGTCTGGCATAATTGCCCTCTGAGGGGATCTACCTAGCAGCAAGTGGAAAAGAGACACAGAAACCCACCGCCAAAGGTTAGATGGAGCTATGGAGTCTTATGGAAGAGTTGAGGGAATGACTGATAGAACCGAAGAAGACAGGACCTCCACAGGAAGAACAACAGAGTAAACTAACCTAACCATCAACCAAAGCGCATTCATTGCCTGGACTGAGGGTCTGTGTGCATGTATAACACATATGTAGCTTGTAGCTCCCCCCAAAAATGGAGCAGGGGCTGTCCTTGGATCTCTTGCCAGCCTGCTTCCCAGCCTTCCTGCCTTCCTGCCTGCCTGCCTGCCTGCCTGCCTACCTGCAGATCCTATTCCCCTAACTGGGCCAACTTGTCTAGCTTCAGTGGGAGAAGATGCACCTAGAACTCCAATGACTTGATGTGCATGGGAAGGGGGGAGGACTGCAGAGGGAGAAATAGGGGAATGATCTGTGTGGAGAGTACTGGGAGGAGAGGGGAGCTGAAATTGGGATATAAAGTAAATAAAAAATAAACTGATGATGATGATGATGATGATAATAATAATAATAATAAATTCACCATTTTTTCTCCCGTACTTGCTAGGTTTTGTCTTCTGGACAGTTATGTAACTTCTGGGAGACCCGGTGTCCTTGCCTGTTTAATGGGAATTGTTATATTCCCAATATATTTGCAATGGTGAAAGGCAATCTTATATGGATTCTAACTCAAAAGGTTTAAAATACAAAATTATTGTCTGCTCAGCTGGACACATTCATTCCAAATCCAAATATCACTTAAAGGTGATATCTATCTCCTTTTATTTGTTATAATTTCCCTCTTTAATGTGTTGCTTGTGTTGTAACATACAGTTTATACAAAAACATACAATGGCTATATAATTTCATAAATTTCTATGAAGTAATTATAAATTTCCACTTATTCGTGAAGCATTAGTACATGGTAGGCTCCCTACTGGTTCTTTTTTCTCAGCATTACAAGGTCAGCACATTTTCCTTTTTCTCATAGTTTAATGTGCATACAAACCTTTACAAAATAAAATATGTAGTTTTGGAACTTCCTAACAGTGAAATAAAATAACATTTTTCTTTCCTCTTTTTATGTTTTCTAAAATAACATTTTGCAAGATTTGTGTTTTTAAATTATTTTTGTTTTGTTCTATATCATACCATTAAGTAAATTCACCGTGTGTGTGTGTGTGTGTATGTATGTATGTATGTATGTATGTATGTATGTATGTATGTATGAATGAATGAATATATATAAAATCTTCAGCTCCTGAGCAAGCTCTTCTAACCCTTTCCTTTGTAAAAGTATCTATGACTATAGACATAGCCATTGGAGAGATTACATAGTTTAGGGGTTACAGACAATTTCATGAAATAGCTAACAATGAATTTCAGTGGCCTGATCTTAGTTCCTCTGAATACATACCTAGCTGTAGTCATGTCTGCTTCTTTTCACATAAAAGAATGAAATTATTCACCACTTGAAGTTTCTCTCTCTCTCTCTCTCTCTCTCTCTCTCTCTCTCTCTCTCTCTCTCTCTCTCTGTGTGTGTGTGTGTGTGTGTGTGTCTGTGTGTGTATTAGAACTGTTAACAGAAAAACAGGCAACTGTAGGAGAATATCCAGTTCTTATCTGATCATAATCCATATCAAAATTCCTGTATATATTTTTTGACTATCAGTGACTTGGTCTGAGTTTTATTAGAATGTCGGTTAAGATAACAGCTAGGGTATAGGTGGGTTACTTGAGAATGATCCAGAGAAAGTGACAGGAAAAGTGGAGCCGTGCTGATAAAAAAAAAGAAAGAAAACCTAACAGCATTGCTTCTGCTGGGGGTAGAATGAAATACCTTTTATGCATTTAAGTTGTCATGATTATTTTATGAAATCAATCAATTCCTTTGCTAATGCTGAACAATATTTGAATACTTAACTTAAGAAATTTACCAATGATATAGTCTACATATTTGACATTGTTATAAAAATTTGGGTTTATTATGTGCATATTACTATACATGTTTCATGCACATTTTGTTTGTGTGTGTATGGGAAATATATCTTGGGAATATGCATAGATATAATTTAACGGTACATAAGTCAATCTTACATGTTTGTTTTTGAATATGATCTTTTGTTTCTCAGAGTTTACATACTTCGACAGTTACTAATTTTTGATGTCCAACTATGCAAAGACTTGACTGGAGATATTTAATCCATGAACAACTGAAAAGATTATTTTTTTTAGGCTTGAACTTTTCAGTATGAATGGCTGTTACTTGATAATTAAAATGTCTTTGGTGGTAAAATCACATTCTAGCACTCTGATGGGTGACAGGTAGTTATATTTCTGAGATATGTATCTGTTCTTCTTTCTTTCCAGGTTTACTCACTCCTTTCTCCTCTTGCTCTTTTAGCAGATTTGACTCAGAGTGACTGTCTGGTGTTCAACGTAGTTCCTCACTTTGGGTCCCTGTGCCATCAGTTGCAGGCGCAGTCAATAGGACTTGACTTCTTTTGCCTACTTCTAGCTTTGTGGAGCTTCTAGAAGAGGCTTTGTGTCTATTTGGTTGAGTTTGCTCCTGCTGCATTCCCAGATACTGATGGGAAAGCTGCAGATGGTGGTCCACAGCCTTACCATCTCACTTCAGGGGAAATCCTGAGACCTCAGATAATTAACTCATACTGAAGAGTCCTTTGCAGTCCTGGATTTTGTTTCTGTGCATACTCTACACCAAGCCTTGGCATGGAAATCCCTTTTCCTGGGTGTCATAAGAGGACAGACACAACCTAAATACAGAGCTCAGCACACTCTCTCCCATTTTTCTTTAGTTGATCCCAAGGACTCATTAGTAACTCGTCAGCTTTCATCTGCGTGCAAGAAGATTATGAAATATTTTATTCAGCTTTATTAATTGTGTGGGCGGCAGATTTGTTTAAATAGCAAGGAATGCCTACATTTTAACTTGCTTCATTACTGTGTTTTATTTTAGTTGGGCTTATGTTCAGGAACATGTGTGGCACTGTCATAACACAGTAAGAAATAAAATGTGACCCAAGAATCATTATATACACATAAACAATTGCACATGATATATGTGTGTGCATGCACACATGCATTCACATGTATGTATATGTTTTCACCCAAACAATTTTATGTAAAAGTCTGAATTTTCATTACTGTAATGTAAACATACCTGCTCTGTAGGCACACTTATTCTTGGCCTTAGAGAATGATGCATGTATCACCCTATTCTGATCGATAAATCAGTCAATATGACCGTTCACACCCGTATGTGGCCATCCTTCAGCAAGTATGTATTTATTTTATATGCTCAGTGGACATATTGTGTAGCAAATTACTCACATATTTTCCACATATGTATAATAGAACAATCATACTACATTTTATATTTTCTCTTCCAACAGAAAATGCAAGTCAATAAATACACTAGTATAGATAGAGAAACCCCACAGAGCCTCACCCGTAACTGAAGAACTACAGACAATCAATGGCTAAGGATATTGAGAGAATTTGTTTTCTCCAGGAGTGAAGCCCCTGTTAGTTTATTCTAAGTAGCCACCATAAAAACATGTATGAGCAATAATAAATGGGCCAAGTGGAATGCACAAGCATGCATGGATGCACACATGCATACATGTATACAAACATACACACATATATGCATAGTTATATGTATATATGTGTTTGTATATAATTATAGAAGAGGTTACTGAATTAGAGAAGAAGTGAATGGGGCATAGAAACAGTCTGAGGGAGGAGTAGGAGTAATGAAAATAATATAAGTACAGTATTCATGAATGAAATTATTAAATATAAATTAAGAAGGCAAAGTTAAATTTAAAAAAATTAAATCTTCAATAATCTTATACCATTTGAAAATGACACATTTTTTAGGAGGTTGATATGGATATTACATGCCTCTGTATGAAACCCTGGACATTTGCATATGCAGTTTCAAATCTGGTTTCTTTCATTAGTTCACACTATTGAGAATTATCAAAGCAATCATGGTAAGCTGTAGCCTATAGCTTTTAAGAACTGATGTGAACTTATACAAAGCCCACCAGTAGGGTGAGTGTGATGCTAGCTTCTCACTTGATTTCTGCTCTGTCCTTTCTCTTTTTAACTTTTGAGGACATCTGAAACACAAATATGATGATTCATATTTTTTAAAAAATCCAGTCAATCACTCAGTGAGCTAAGAAAGAGAAAGTATCAATGCAATGGTTTTGTCTTTATTTCTATTATTACCTATACAGAGACTCAGTCAGTACTTTTGGATTGCCTTTTGGAACTGCTAGCTCCAAACTGACTCTCATTGTGCCCTTGTGAATCTCCTCTTCTCCATAACTAGCTAATACAAATGGTGTCTCCGTTATAAGAAGGGGTAAAGTGGACTGGTCACGTGGCACATTTTAACTCGACCATTCCATCCACAAACAATAAAACTTTACAACTTCTCTTGAGTGAAGTTTAAGTTTTTGTTTGGTATTATAATTACATCATTTACCCTTAACTTTTCTTCTCCCTCCCCTGACCCTCCAATATATGCCTCCCATATACCCTTCGTTCAAACTTGTGTCTCTTTTCATTAATTGTTGTTTAACATTCATACACACACACACACACACACACACACACACACACACTCACCACTTGTAAATATATAAATACAACCTGCTAAAACTATGTAATGCTACTTGTATATGCATGTTTTCAGAGATTCCTAGAGGCCCCTGAGCTGGAAGTTTGTTTGAAAGAAGCATTCTGTCAGCCATATTTTGACAGTTTGATCCTCAACTCTTGTACAGAACTCTGTGATCTATCATGTCAATGCAGGCAGCATCTTGGAGGGCTCGTGAGGAGCACTGAATGTGGAGTCTAACCAAATCAAACCATACTCTGATTTGAACCGGCCTACCAGCTAAAGTGGTTATCTTGACAAAAGCTCTATATTTCATCAGTATTCTACTTTCAATACTGAATGTGTAATACTGCCTGTTTAATCACCTCTGTGTGCAAAACGAAAATTATTACAAACTGTCAGTAGATGGAAGCCAATTGAGAATCAAGGGATTAGTACCTTGCTTCTTTCTAGTAATTGGTGGGTTTTGTTTTGTTTTGTTTTGTTTTGTTTTGTTTTGTTTTGTGGCATCCTTACTCTTCATGCAGTATGGAAGGTGGCAATGGAGTCACCTCTAAGCTCTTCCCATCCTTCCTAGAGAAAGCACTCTAAAACATTATGTCTAACAAAGATTATCTCATACCCAGGCAATAACAAAGCCTCTTTATTTCCACACTTGCTCCTAGCATGGCTTTATCCAGAGAGGTGTTGCAACAGATTTTTCAAAATGTTTTTAAGGTGTCCTGTTTAAATCTGCAGAAAGACTGCTGGTTGCATACTTAGCTTGAAATTTGAAGTCCTTCTGGGGTCTCCAGGCCTTTGACAAAGGCCATCATAGTCCTTTTCCCCTTTGTGTCTCAACACCTTAGTCTTTACTCCAGAATGAAACCTGGCTGGCTTGCTCCATGCTTCTTATTCCAGTGTGCTTTTCTTTGGGTCATAGGACATCTTTGTAGGCTCTGATCTCTTCCATTGTTGCTCTCATGTTTCTTTTCTTGGTGGTTTCTCTTGAATATGGATGTTTCAGGTGATGAGAAGCTGTCACCAGGTGTCCTTTTTACTGTACCTGGCCCCAGGTACTTTGCTTTCTCTCTCTCTCTCTCTCTCTCTCTCTCTCTCTCTCTCTCTCTCTCTCTCTCTCCTCACCTGAAACTCTTAATTTCAGGGTAAGGAAGGGCTATACTCTGAAAACTTATCAGGCAGGTTCACTGCTGGAATCTTGACTCCTCAAAAAATTGTTAAAATCTCTTTATAAACATTTGTAAAAAGCAAAGGGCTGTTCATAACCTACTTCTTAAGAAGCTCTATTTCAGGATTACTAGCTGATGTTCCAACAGCTCCAGTATGCTCAAGAACTTCCCTTGAAATATTTGTTTTACTTAAGGATGCATATCTCTGTGCTACATAATCACACAAACCATCCTCCAAATACAATCAAACAGCATCTTGCAGAAGCTCCTGAAACACACTTGAACTGTGTCTTTGTCCATGACGTACCTACAGATACTCTTAATGGGTGATTACCAAATGCACAGTAATACTTGTGTGCATTCCAATCTTCCTCCCACTATCAATATTCAAGACAGACACTCTCATCTCTATTCATCCTTTGTGCACCATGCCTGAGACCTAGTAGCTAGAAAATGAAAACATGTTAAGTGAAAAGTTGAACGGCAAAGCAAGGCTCTTTAACATAAGCCAAAGAGTTAGACATATGGGGTAGGGGACAGCCAAAAAGAGACAGACTCTTTGAACATTTCATTCTTTTTTTTAATATTTTTATTACATATTTTCCTCAATTACATTTCCAATGCTATCCCAAAAGTCCCCCATACTCTCCCCCCCACTTCCCTACCCACCCATTCCCATTTTTTTTTTTTTTTTTTTTTGGCCCTGGCGTTCCCCTGTACTGGGGCATATACAGTTTGCGTGTCCAATGGGCCTGTCTTTCCAGTGATGGCCGACTAGGCCATCTTTTGATACATATGCAGCTAGAGTCAAGAGCTCCGGGGTACTGGTTAGTTCATAATGTTGTTCCACCTATAGGGTTGCAGATCCCTTTAGCTCCTTGGGTACTCTCTCTAGCTCCTCCATTGGGGGACCTGTGATCCATCCAATAGCTGACTGTGAGCATCCACTTCTGTGTTTGCTAGGCCCGGGCATAGTCTCACAAGAGACAGCTACATCTGGGTCCTTTCGATAAAATATTGCTAGTGTATGCAATGGTGTCAGCATTTGGAAGCTGATTATGGGGTGGATCCGTGGATATGGCAGTCTCTACATGGTCCATCCTTTTGTCTCAGCTCCAAACTTTCTCTCTGTAACTCCTTCCATGGGTGTTTTGTTCCCAATTCTAAGGAGGGGCATAGTGTCCACACTTCTGTCTTCATTCTTCTTGAGTTTCATGTGTTTAGCAAATTGTATCTTATATCTTGGGTATCCTAGGTTTTGGGCTAATATCTACTTATCAGTGGGTACATATTGTGTGATGTCTTCTTTGATGAACCTTCCTTTTATCAGGGTCTTCCCCACTCTAAGTATGCAAGACAGGTAGAAATGAAAGCACATTTGTAGTATATTAAGCATTCAACATACTTTCATAGTTTCTTTAAGAGAGCTACATGATGAAGTTAAATGTAACTCATAGGTGTAGGAAACCAAATGAACAAACAAGAAAAAACCCAAAATCTATTATTTAATAGCAAGCGACAGCTACAGGAAAGAGTGGAAAACCCTGGAATGAGAACCCTGGGTTGTCTGTGTAAGACATGTGCATGTGGCTCTTAGGTATTCTCTTTCCTAGGCTGGAAGGCAATCAGGAAATAATCTGTAAACCCTAAGTTGAAACAATAGCATGCTAAAACATGAGTTTATGCTTATTGGATAAGTAGCCAGTCCAAGTTAAACTAACTAGTGTCAAATTTGAGAAAATAACATCAAAGAGTCATATATGACATAGTGTTATCTCTCTACTGAACTTAGAGAAGATTTGACAATTCTGAAATAATGAAACTAAGGATACATAAAAAGAAATCAGAAGTATATTTAAGAGTGAAATGAGATTTAAAAAGAAAATGACAGCTAATATTCTAGGAAGCTTCATATTTTGTTTCGGTAAGTTTTATTTTTTTTCCTCGGGTACCATAACATCGGGATTTAAGATGTCTTTTGTGAATATTGTCAAGTATATAACATAAAAATAATGTTGGTTTATAAGACAGTGCCTCCCTCAGGCACTCATATTTGAATATTTAGTCCCTAGCTTGGGGTGCAGCCTTGCCAAAGGAATTAACATCACTTAGGGTGGGCTTTCAGAGCTAAAATGCCACCCACTAATTCTAGTTAGCTCTTTCTTCTTCATGGCATGAACCCAGTTTCCTATTTTGCCACCATGCCTGCTATCTGCTACTATGTTGTCTATGTCCATGGACTAAAGTCCTCTGGAAACTTAAGTGAGAATAATCTGTCTTCTAAAATTTGCCTGGGTCATGGTGTTTTATCACAGCAAAAGAAAATAAAATAACATTTATAGAAATATTACAGAGTATTTCTGTTGCTTCAGAAGGCATTATGGGTGAGTGCTCTTCAGCCCTGAATAAATGATGCACCCTTATTTTGTCTACCACTATGTTTTTTTCTGAAATTTCTCAAAAATGTTTTCAACAAGGATATCTAAGTTAAAAATAACCCAGACTTTTACTATATTATTATTATTAATAATCTAGTAGACCAAGTAACAGTAGTGTCATTGTATTCTAAACTTGTTCTCTAATTCCTATTCTTTCAACTCGTTACTGTCTTACTTGTAGCAGGGTTGTAGGGAGGGAATCCGTTTCTGTAGTCACTGTAGTTGAGATAGCATTTGTGGTCTCTCACCATGTACGTACTCTGGATCCTTAGCACAATTTGTATCCATTTATTCTGTGGATCTCTTCTCTCCACTTTGGTTCATTGTCTATTAGCACCTCTTAGGGAATATTCTGTGAACATGCTGACCCTCAGTCTAGAAGGTCTCATTTCCTAATTAAGCCCACCCAGCCTTGATCCTTTTCTTCTTTTCTACACTGTAATGGTTAATGTTAATTCCTAACTGACAGAATATATAATCAATTGAGAATTTATCCTGATTGCCTTGAATAAGATGAGATGGATCTGCCCATGCTCTGGCTGGGATTCTGGACTATATAAGTGGAAGAGCAGCAGGATTCAATCATCTCTATCTACCATAACTCTCGATGAACAACTACCTCAATCCCCTGCTGCCATTAATTCCTTTACCAACATGGATGGTATCTTGAAACTGTGAGCTAAAATAAACCTCTTCTTATTTAAGTAGATTTTGCCAGAATATGTCATCACAGTCACAGAAAAAGACTAAGACAAGAACTTTCTTACCTGTGTCTCATAAGTGTCCTACTTAGTCCATATAAAAGCAGAGATGCCGGCTGTGTCCAGTGATGCAGCCACCATGGCTCATTTGTCAGCAGCTAGCAGGAGCCAGGGATGGCTCTAGACCCCTGTGGATATGGACACATATGTCTGGTGAAGCACAGGTCAAGTCATTACGGCATCTAGCTCCCTGAAACTCACATTTTCATCTGTCAACTACTCAGGCTCTCATTAAAAGACTTGGGGATGGAAAAGCTAACTTCTCAGAAGTCCAGACATTTTTTTTTCCTTCAGAACATTGCCTTTTACTTATTTTGTGAGAAGAAAGGACAGTTTTTAAAATTCTGTGCATTAAATGCTTTCTTATGGATAAAAAAGTCCTTCTCATCCTAGCTTTCCCCTGAAAAACCTTATTTAAATTTGTGGAATCTTAAAAATCTGTGTCATTACAATTTAAAACCATAAATCTATGATGAAGTCATAATTCTAGATATAATTTCATTATAGATCATTTGACTTTCTAAACAATCTCAACTTAGATTCTTGCTAGATGTCCCCCAACAGTATTCTAAGGGGTATTTAGGGTCCATCAAGAGTTGGTGTGTTGCTCTTGTGAACAAATGTTAAGGCTGACCATTTGAGGATAGCCTACTGGGGCTTGTCTCTGAATAAAACCGATTATTCCTCTTTTAGCAGCCACTGATTTCTTGTACTTCTTCAACTAGAAGTGGGACCTGTAAAATTTCTCACACATGGTGTTAGTGAGTATGTGTACATTAACCACATATGCCTCTGTCTGCCTCTGCCTCTGTCTCTATCTATGTATATAATACATGGTTGGAAGAGGTGTTTTTTTTTTTCTTGAAATTTTTTATTAATTAATTTATTTTTTACACTCCATATTTTATCTCCCCCCTCCATCCATCCTCTGACTGTTCCATTTCCCATACTTCTTCCGCACCCCATGTCCCCACATGGATGTCCCCAACTCCCACCCCACCTGATCTCTAAACTCCCTGGGGCCTCCAGACTCTTGAGGGTTAGGTGCATCATCTCTGAATGAACACAGACCTGGAAGTCCTCTACTGTATGTGTGTTTGGGGCCTCATATCAGCTTGTGTATGCTGCCTGTTTGGTGGTCCAGTGTTTGAGAGATATCAGGGATCCAGATTAATTGAAACTGCTGGTCCTCCTACAGAATTGTCCTTCTCCTCAGCTACTTTAAGCCTTCACAAATTCAACAACAGGGATCAGCTGCTTCTGTCCATTGGTTGATGCAAATATCTGCACCTGACTCTTTCAGCTGCTTGTTGGGTCTCTTGGAGGGCAGTCATGCTAGGTCTCTTTTTGTGAGTGCTCCATAGCTTCAGTAATAGTGTCAGGTCTTGAGACCCACCCTTGAGCTGGATCCCACTTTGGGCCTATCACTGAACCTTCTTTTCCTCCGGCCCCTTTCCATTTCCATCCCTGTAATTTTTTCAGACAGGAATAATTATGGATCAGAGTTGTGACTATGGGATGGCAACCCCATTCTTCACTTGATGCCCTGTCTTCCTGCTGGAGGTGGGCTCTATAAGTTCCCTCTCCCTACTGTCTGGCATATAGTTGGAAGAGTTCTAACTGAGATACCTAAAGCATGCTGTGGGACCACAGTAGGTAAGGTAAGGACATTCATTGGAGCAATAGAAAAGAGAGCAATATAGAAGGTGGCATTTGAAAAGAACCCCAAAATAAAGTTTTAGTAACTGATTTAAACCATACCACTTGTATCATGGGCTAAGGCAGTGGACATGAACGATGTGACACTTTGTGTTGAAATGTCCTGATTCTTTTTTTAGAGTTTCTGATAATAGCCAATGTCATTGAGTTTCTTTCTATGCAAGCTTTCTATTTAAAGCAAATAAATGGCATAGCATGAACGAAATAAAAAGTAAATTATATGACAGATGCTATGGATTGAATACTGGGGTCAACTGACCTCTCTGTACATTTTTATTCCTCTAAATAAAATTTTTAAAAAAGAAAAAGAACTGATGTCATAGTCTTAACAATAACTAGCGCATCATATTATACTTTTTAGTGGTTACTGCTGAAGCACATCAGAAGTTACTGACATTAGCTTTACATCAACTATTCTTCATGCCACATCATTAGATAGCATTTGTATTTCCCTAAGATATAATAAAGAGAAGGATTTCAATTTTTTTAGACATATGAAGGAAACAGTGGGAGGAAGAATCCAAAGTGTGGATACTTCGCTCCTTCTTAGAAGGGGGAACAAAATACCCATGGAAGGAGTTACAGAGACAAAGTTCAGAGCTGAGACTGAAGGAAAGGCCATACAGAGACTTCCCCACCCGGGGATCCATGCCATAAACAACCACCAAACCCAGACACTATTGCATATACCAACAAGATTTTGCTTACAGGACCCTAATATAGCCATCTCCTGTGAGGCTATGCCAGTGCCTGGCAAATACAGAAGTGGATGCTCACAGTCATCTATTGGATGGAACACAGGTTCACCAATGAAGGAGCTAGAGAAAGGACCTAAGGAGCTGAAGGGGTCTACAGCCCTATAGGAGGAACAGCAATATGAACTAACCAGTACCCCCAGGGCTTGTGTCTCTAGCTGCATATGTAGCAGAGGATGACCTAGTCAGCCATCAATGGGCGGAGAAGCCCTTGGTCTTGTAAAAATTCTATGCCCCAGTATACAGGAATGCCAGGGCCAGGAGGTAGGAGTGTGTGGGTTGGTGAGCCGGGGGAGGGGAAGGGAGAGGGCATAGGGGACTTTCAGAGAGAAAACTAGGCAAGGGAATAGCATTTAAAATGTAAATGAAGAAAATATCTAATAAAAATTGTTTTAAAAAATACTTTTAAAAAAGTGTGTTATAAACTGTATGTTTTAGGTAAATAGTGTATCAAAGTATTTTGTGCTACCAAGTAATAAACGACATTGTAACTGAAAAAAAGTACGTTTTTCATGTATTAGTCTGATATCCCAGAAATGTGATCTAAAATTTAGTATTTGGGAGCTGGAAGGTCCTGCAGTGGGTAAAACGCTCAGTGCATAAGCATAGGGACCTGCAGCTGGACTCTCAGAAAGCGCACAGCCAGCAGTGCATTCCTGTAAACCTCCAGGGTGTGGAAGGCAAAGACAGGCTGATTCTCAGGATACAGTGACCAAACAATCTAGGCAAAATGGTCACTTGGATGTTCACTGACAATCATTTTCTTAAAAAGTAAAGTGGAAAGAAAAAAGAGGCAGACACTTGGCATCAATATCTGGCATTCACACACACACACACACACACACACACACACACACACACACACACTATCACACACAGAGAGATACTTCACTTGTTATCTACTAAGCCTGAAATTTACAGTTGCATAGAAAGTTTTTCTAATTACTAAAGCATGGGTGATTCTTGTATAAATGCTGTTAGAGAGACTGTAATCATGGAAGAGTGGGTAATAGCACTTGGTGTGAAATCATCATGACCTATGTTTGAATTTCTAACATCTATATAAAAACCCCTAACACAACTTATAACTCCACTACTGTAGTGGAGGCAGACACAGGGTTATATCAGTAGCTCGCTAACCAGACTGAAAGGCAAGCTTCAGGTTCAGCAAGATCCTGGCTTGGGCATGCATCTCAGTTTCTCCTTTGCTTCTGACTCATGTCATAGCTTCCATAGTGGGATCTATCAAGTGGCAGAAGTGTGTGAAGTGGGGGTGTAGAAAAGGCAAACAACTAGGCAATAGAGGTGAGACATTGTGACATGGAGAAACAGGAAAAGACTTGACAACAGAAGACAGAAAAGAAACAGGGGTAAAAGGTTAGCTTATCTACATGAATAACTGTATCATTGTTGAAGGTTTCTCACATACCCATGATTAAAGTTCAAGTCAGTAGAACCAAGCCCTCACCTAAGTGGTTGAACAAAGGCCCTTTATGAAACAGATATCTATGAATTTCAGCTACAGACAGAGGTCCTTGGATATGTAAAAAGAGGAAACCAGGAGTGGTGACCCTATTGAGGTCAGCTCCTGTGTGGATCTTAGATTTTCATGAAAAGACACAGAAAGGAGATTAGTAAAAAAATAAAAACAAAGAATCCTGTCATTGATACTTACATAGTACTACACAGGCATATTTAGAGAACAGAAATAAAGCAAATATGATTAAAGATGTTAAATTTGAAAATGTAGCATGGCTAAGAATTTCACCAAAGAGGGAAACATAAAAGTTACAGAATGAATAACATAGGCAGTAAAGATTGCCAGCTAGGAGGATGCTCAGAGAATAACAGCACTTGCTCTGGCAAGAAGAGATCCAGGTTTCTTATCCTGGCTCCCAGGTAAACAGCTAGATGTAGCTTTGCCCCTATACAACCTTCTCACATCTCTGTGGCGTGGGGTTGAGGTGGGGCAGGGATAGATACAGGAGAATCAGAGCTCAGAGAGCTTACTGGTCAGCTACTTAGATGAAATGGCAAACTTCTGATTCAGTGAGTGACACTTTCTCAAGGCCATAAGGAAGAGAGCAACAAAGGAAGATTGCTGATGTCCTGACGTCCTTGGACACACACCTACACACTCACACTCATATACCAACTACATCCCACACACAAAGGTAGAGAAGTGGGACGCTTTGAATATGCTTTGACATCAGACATGGAGGCATTGAGTTTGGAGTTTGCTCAGCTGATTTTCTGTCTTGCTTTGGTCCATCACTTTTGATTTTTTATGGTATTACAGTTATGAGACTGCTACATCTCTGAAGAGTCTTTGAACTTTGGACTTTTGACATTGTTGAGACTGCTGTAGACTATGGGGACTTTTGAAGTTGGATAAAAAGTATTTTGCATTATGCTATGGGTAGGTATAGCCCCCATAGACTCATGTGTTTGAAGAAGCCTATGGGGACCAGGGAGTGGAATGTGGTAGTTTGAATATGCATGGATCAGGGAGTGGTACTATTAAGAGTTGTGGCCTTGGTAAATTAGGTGTAGCCGTGGTGGAGGAAGTGTGTTGTTGTGGGCAAGAGCTTTAAGAACCTCTTCCTAGCTGCTTGGAAACTAGTCTTCTCCTAGAGACTTTCAAATGAGGATGTAGAACTCTCAGATTTCCTGAACCATGCCTAGATACTGCCATGATTCCACCTTGATGATAATGGACTAAACTTCATCTGTAAGCCAGCCCCAGTTAAATGTTGTCCTTATAGGAGTTGCCTTGGTAATAGTGTCTGTTCACAGCAGTAAAGCCCTAACTAAGACAAGAAGCTTAGCTATATTTTATAGAACATGCCCTAAGCCTGAACTTTAGGGCAAGATGATCATATGTCGAAAGTTAATTTGCACAGCTATGGGTACCCTGTCTCAAAATGGAAAGTAAAAATACAAAAACAAACAAAAAAATAAAATGAGTTGGGAATACAGCTAAGTTGTGGGCCAATTGGCTAACTAATTTAAGGTTCTGGATTCAAGATCCAGAAATAGAAAAAAATTTAAAAACCCATAGAAACAGGTTTTAAATTTTGCCTTAACTATGCTAAAAATTACAAAATTATAAGACATTAGATTTTAGTCTAATTCTACATTATCTCCATTCATTCCAGCCTTGCCTGAGACTATATAGGCTTGAGAAGAAATGATCTGTTGCTCACTTGAGCTTCACAGTACCATGCGTTTTAAGTGTTCATTCAGATTATTTTCATAAAAACAATTCCTGGGGTTTTGACCCACAAGGAAGCTGGAGCTCAGAGAAGTTCCATCCATACTGGCTGAAGATCACAGTCCAGTCTCAAAAATGAAACCTGGACTACATAATTCTGCAGCCTTATTTGTTCAACTTTGGGAATCCAGACACTTTGGGCCTCCTGTTGGAAACTAGAGTCAGAGTCTCAACCTCCACTTCAGAATTCTGAAACAGCACCCTTCCTACTCTTTACCACACACAGCATTCTCAGAGTCTTCAGTGTTTCAGGAAGGAAATGGGGACAATAGAGCATATCTTCCAGGATGCAGGGGTAATTGCACAGATTAACTCACTGTGTCCAATATCCCTCTTTGTGATTTTTCAGACACGGAGCAAACCTGAATTTGTTTTATCATATGCATCAGCATCCTTGACACACAGAGCAAACATGTGACATTTACAGGTGAGCATACTTGCTCTATTACAGAGCTACCCATCTATCCTTCAATCTTTTGCTCATTGCATTAGTTACTTCTATATTTCTTTGATAAAATATGATAACTCAAAGACTATACTTTGGTTTATGCTTCAAGAAAGGCAAGTGTGCATCATAGCAGAGAAGCAGAGGGTGGAGCAGAGAGCTGGTGAATCTTAACTCGATCGGGAGCACTAAGTAGACAGTAAGCTGAAAATAGGATGAGACTCAACTCCCAAACCGTGCAAAGCTGTACGTCTTTACTCAAAAGCACCATCAGCTGGAGACTGAGTACCTCAATATCTGAGCCTATGGAGAGAATTTCTCATTGAAATTATCAAACTCATGAACCAATATAATTATGATGCAGTCTAGTACTCCTGAAGATTTTAGGACGTTAGTTACTTTGTAGATGAGCAAAACACTATAGAAGCATAAATTACTATTTTAAAATATGTTCCTTTTGTTTATAAATTTTAGCTCTAATGGTTCAAAAAATGCAACTTTTCTGCATCTTCCTCTGGGCCTGCCCAGGAGAAACTCCTTATGGAGGGCAAACCATGTCTGTAGGTATTACAATCCCCAAACTCATCCTTATTCTACCTAATTGCCCACATCAGACCACTTCCCAAAGTTGTTAAAATAACATATTTCTCATTGAGAGGTCCTTAACAGAGACTGAGGTTGAAAGTAAGGGAGGCAATGACTGGGCTTTGTACAGTGTCAATGGCTTCACACTTTATCCACAATATACAAAAATCTCCAGGTAGCATAGACAATGTGTAAGTACCTTACATTAATTAGATATAAAAATATGTGAACAATTATGTACATTTTTTAAAAGATAGGATCTCACAGTATATTCCAAACTTTCCTCACTAAATCAGGCTAACCTCAAAGTCTTTGCATTTATGGGTTGAAGCTTCCCAAATGGTGGAATTACAAACATGAGTCACCAGGCCTGCCTCACATTTATCCACATATATGCATCACTTGCAAAATGTAAGTATTTTAGAGTGTATGCTCATATGAATATTGAAACACATATGAATGCAAATATAATTGTTGAATAAGATGATAAATACATATTTAATTTATTTTTAATTATATACACTTACAGTCCATGCTTTAGATTTTTATAGAGTAAGTGTATGTGTTTGTACACTCATATGTATATGGTCATACATATGTGTAAATGTGACTATCTATACATACATATGTGTACAGAAACTGACATTAGGTATCTCGTTCTGTTGCTTACTTACTAAGTCATAGTCCCTTGCTGAATCTGAAGTCACTAATCCTGGCTACACTCGCTAGCTAGCTTGTCACAGAGAGCCTTTGTCTCTTCTTCCTAAGCACTAGGATGGCAATTGTCTTGACATGCCTGCCTAGCATTCAATTGGGTTCTGCCCATGACAAGTACTGTATATACTGAGCCATATTCCCAGCTTTAATCATACTTCCTTATGTGGTCTTCAGTGATTTTTTTTGGTGGGGGGGGGGGGAGGGCAGGTATCTTTATTTTAATTAAAAGCTGATAAGAGAAAACATGCAATTTGGGGTGGCCTAGTCTTAACAACAGCATAAACTGTATCACTGGGGGTGGCTTCACTGAGAAAACTGATGGAATTTAGCATTACAATGGTGAGAGAAGCCCCCAGACCTGAAGAGGCAAAAGTATGACACAATCTCCACAGTGATAGGCCTGAAGTTGTCAGAGATCACTGCAGTTATCTACAGACCACACGATCCTGACATCTCACTGAGAAAGCCAAATCAAACTGTGTTCCTTCCAAACATATACATCTGAGCCTCCTTGAAGGTGCTAAGGATGAAGTGAACAGTCACGCATTCTCGAGAAGTGTTCTGATTCACACATTGACATCTGGCATGGCTGCACGCAGTTTTCATAAAATGAACAGCAACCACCCTGCCCCCTCTAAGATTTCTTCGTGTTGCTGACAGTACCGGGA
Source organism: Mus musculus (assembly GCF_000001635.26). Classification (NCBI taxonomy): domain Eukaryota; kingdom Metazoa; phylum Chordata; class Mammalia; order Rodentia; family Muridae; genus Mus; species Mus musculus. Next base: position 39,871,314 of record NC_000071.6, on the reverse strand, counting down.
AGGAAGCACAAAGCCAAATATTAACATTTCACACAGCAAGCAGGTCACACAGTGTGAGTTTCAGGAACAAAGTGCCTATATTTCCCCAGAGTTTATGCCCATGACACGGCCCCTTGAACAACTCATTACCATTGCTCTGATGGCTTCTCCCAGAAGAATGTATTGACTTTTGTTGGCATTGAAAAGATGCTCCAAAGATCAAAATAACAAAATCAAGTGGAAAGAGCCTCTGCAGGGATGAAAAGCTTCTGCCCAATGACGCTTGAACTGGTCTTGTGTCCAAGGGACGTTTCCCACAGAGAGCTGCATGTGAGCTCTGCATTCTCCTGAGCACCAGGCCATGAGAGACAGTGGAGAGGTCAGGACGACATATGCCATATTCAAAGCTGCTTACATTTCTCCAAAGGAAGGCTGTTGCTACAGACAAATTCTGAGGCTTTCTTTCAAGGATACAAGCAGCTATAGAGAGTATCACTGCTGTGTAGTTCTTCCTATCCTAAAGTAACATATCTAAAGAAGAAATTGACAAAAAGCATAGAACTTCCAGGCTCTTTTGGGGGGTAAGATCATATTATTAATAATTGTGAAAAATGATAGGTTCCTTATGATATTTTCATATACTTGGTGATAGTCTTTGGTTCTCGGGATCACCAATGGCCAAGGAAAAAATCAGATTTCTTTCTCCACAGTGATTAATCAGAAATCAATCATCAGAATGTGCCCTCATCACACATGCAGATTCCATACACCTCTTTGAATATGTTTTATTGAGCTGTCAGTTAATATTCATTATCATTGGGCCTTTTCAGAACCATGCAGATTTTCTTCTTTTTTTGAGAATAGATTTTTGTCATATAATATATATCCTGATTATGCTTTCCCTTCCTTTTACTCCTAGTTCTTTGTTGCCTCCCCTCCCAACTGATATATTACCTTTCTGTCTAGCATTAGAAAAATACAATCCTCTAAGGAATAATAACAAAATATGATTAAACAAAAAATGAACACATGGAATAGGAGAAAAAAAAAAACAAAAGACCCAAGAAAAGGCACAAGACCCAGAGATCCATGCTTTTACACACTCCAGAATTCATTTCCATGTGGTTAACTGGACATGAATTTTGCTTTATGGATGGGGAGATATAACTGTTTCTCCTTTAAGCTCTTTCCACTTAACCCTTCTGTTCCAATCTTTCCCCTACATCCATCTACAGCTGTCCACTCTTTTTCCCTTTACTGTATTGATTTATCTTTTCCTTTATATACTAGGGTACCTTTTCTTAGTTGTTCTATACATCATAGCTTGTTTATCATCGACTTAACAGCTACTATCAACATATAAGTCATTACATGTCATAAGTTATTTCTGGATCTGACTTACTTCCCTTAGCATGATTTTTCCTATTTCCTTCCATTTAGGTATGCTTTTCAAGATGACAATTTTAAATTGTTGAGTAATACACTATTGTGTGAAGGTACCACACTTATTCCTCAGCCATCTGTTGATGGACAGCTAGGTTGTTTCCAATTAGAAGCAGAGCAGTAATGAACATAGTGGAGCAAGTGTCACTATGGTACACTGAAACATATTTATCCTGACGTGATAAATATCTTTGATGTTTAGGCATATTTCCTGGAGGCAGCAGAAGGATAGATCCTATTATCCCTTGTATTTTGCTAGTGTCTATGTTTTCATTGTGAAATTTAGACCATTAAAATCAATGAGCAGTGTTTGTTAATTCCTGTTATTTGGAGGTTTTGTGGTGTGGTGTGGTGTGTGTGTGTGTGTGTGTGTGTGTGTGTGTGTGTGTTTCTTTTGACTTTGTTGATCTGGGGTTATTTATTCCTTTGTTTTTCTTGGGTGTAGTTAACTTTTTGGTTTGTAGTTTTTCTTCTAATGTTTTCTGTTGTACTAGATTTGTAAAAAGACGTTTAAGTTTTATTTTTAACATGAAATGTCTTATTTTTTCCATCTTGTATGATTCAAAGTGTTTTGTTTTGTTTTGTTTTGTTTTGTTCTTATAATAATATGGGATGCCATCTGTGGTCACTTAAACTCAGCAGCACATCCATCCAGGTCCTTCTGGCTTTTAGAGTCTCCATGTTGGAGTCAGGTATAAGTTTAATAGGTCTGCCTTTCTGTGTTACTTGGTCTTTTTTCCTTATTGCCTTGAATATTTTTTCCATGTTCTGCACATGTAGTGTTTTGATTATTATGTATCAGGGGGAATTTATTTTCATTTTAGTCTAGTCCATTTGACATTCTGTATGTTTTCTGTTCCTTCACAGGCATCTGCTTTAGGTAACAAAATTTTTCTTCTATGATTTTCTTGCAAATATTTACTGTGTCTTTGACCTAGGTTTCCTCGTCTTTCTCTATTCCTATTAGTTTTGCATTTGGTCTTTTCATGGTGTCCCAGATTTCCTCAATGTTTTGGACCAGGACTGTTTTAATTTAACATTTTTTTGACCAAGTTCCCAATCATTTTTTTTTCATGTCCTTAAGGTCTGAGAGTCTTTCTCTTGTATTCTGTTGATGAAGCTGTCCTCCGAGGTTCCTGTTCAATTTCCTATGTTTCCCATTTCAGCATTCACTGTTTGGATTTTCTTTAGAGAGTTTATTTCTACCTTCAGGTCTTTTGCTCTTTTATTAATTTCCTTCTACTGTTCCTTTATGTTTTCACAGAATTCTTTAAGGGATTGATTCACTAAAGTAACACTGTCATATCCATAAAGACTATTTTAAGGTCTTTTTCCTGTGTGTCAGCTATGTTGGAATAGTCAGGGCATTCTATGGTTGGGCTGATATGTTTCAGAGATGACAGTATGCCTTGGATGTTTTTTATTGTATTTTTACATCAACTTCTGGGCATCAGGGTTTTGGGAAATTGTAATTCTTGGTGGTATTATCTATTATTGGTTGTACTGGGTGAGTGCTTGTTGCTTGGTTTCTGTTGTCCTCTTCAATTCTGGACCATGACTCTTATATATTGCCTGGTAAATAATTTTTCAGACTCCTGCTAGGTGTGGCCCTACACGTTCCAAGTAAAATGTGTGTCTATGTATTGGGAAATGCCACTGAGAAATGGGGATGAACAGGAATCAGTGTCTGAGGGGCTGAAAAAGGAAGAAGAAAAGAAAAATGTTTTACCAGGATCTGCAAGGTCTCCCCCAAATGAAGGCAGATTAATACTCAATTGTATTAAACTCTAAAACTTGGGGAAATTCCAACATCACATGTTGTTTGTTGCAAAGAACATTTATAAATTACTCCTTACTGTTATGAGGTAGGAAGGTAAACATATGCAAGAGATTTTTTTGTGTGTGTGACAGTTCGTCTCAAGAACAATATGAGCTCTACTAGCCTGAGGCTATCACCAGAAACAGACTCTTGAGTCATTGAGTCTGGGGTACCTGACATTCTGTATTTCCATCAAATATCCAAGTGATACCAATACCCTGCATACAGCTGACTAGAGGATTGCATTTGGAGTGCAAAGATTTACAGCGTATGATCTAAACAAAATAGACAAGGCTTTAACCTTTTTAAAGTCAGTGCTGCTGGGGATTTGCATTAAATAGCCAAAGTGACAAGCTCCCAGATCGAGTATGTTTTAGACTTTTCTATGATAGTGTCAAAATTATTTCCCCAGAAGGCACATTTAATTTCATTTTATTCAACCCCTCAATGTAGATTTATTGGCTACCTATAAAAATATCCACAGCTAATATTTGTCAGTGCTGTACACTTTAAACATCTTTTCATGTGCAATCTTATTTAATGCTCATAAATATATATTTAATTAAAAATCTCTAAGGAGACACTATGACAAATGAATTTTAAGGAGTGTGCCAGTTTTTTGTGTTGTTACAAAGCACTCAAGAAAAGCAACTTAAGGTACAAAGAATTTATTTTGCTTCACAGCATATGAGCTTTGTAAGCACATAGCTGTGTGTCATCATGGTGGGTACATATATGTCACAGTGTCCGTGGATATAAGAGGAGAATTTAAAGGAGTTGTTTCTCTCTTTCCACCAGCTATGTTCCACAGATTAGCTGAGGTCATCAGGTTTGATGATATCATGGCGCGGCAGCTGGATATGTGGAGTTCATTCTAAACCAGCCTAAACCCACTGCATGGACATCTATCTGCAACAGCCCTGTTTCCAGGAAGATTAATGTAAAGGAGTGGTTCAGACACTAGTTGAAGTAAGTAGCATATTTTTGCTACATACATAAAAGTGTTCTAGTGACTGTCTGAGAATGTAAGTACACACCAATGTACTATATAAGTTATCACCCATAAATAGAAGGAAACAATACCCTTCTAGGGAATCTTGAAGTATCCTGACTGAGGACAGAGCTTCTTTGAGTCAGTCACAGAAGCTGCAATAGATGGTTGACCACCTGTGTTGTTCTAAAAATGTGAATAAGACTCTGGAGGGCAGATTTCCATATCATGGCAGGCATCATAAACACTGTTTTATCATGGAAGGTACAAAGTCATCCCCAAATCTGGTGTGAGAAATTGAAAATAGAGAATGCTTTCAAACCACAGAGTTAGAAGTAGGAAATAGGATCAGGAACAGTTTGAGTTTCCCCACTTTAAAACCCCAAGTGCTCTGAAATGAGAAAAGATTTGACCTGACCTTCAACATGACAGCAATGAGAAAATTTCACATTTGATATTACATGATGAGTGGTAGTCAAAATGTCAGAGCATCCCAAGTGCTATATGAGATTATCTTCAGTATTGTATGTATATAGGATTATTAACAAAAAATTAATTTTGTATTAGACTTTGTACCTCTATGAACCAAAGTAAAGTCTGTGTTACTCTTAGGGACAACACCGATAAATCAGTTCTGATATCACTTCTTATGCCCAGCAGATTAAACTGTTCCAGGACAGAATATGGATTTTATGTTCATTTATGGGAATGAAGATTAAACATACCCAAAGTCAGTCTTTAGTTTATGCAGCAGGGATATTCCTTCCTGCATCACAGAAACTGTTTTCCTTTCTTCTTTTAACAAATAAAAAATGTTACATAAGAAATTATGTGGACTAATACATGAAAATGTCAAGAGTAGGATTCTAAATACTGAAGAACAAGCCACAGTGGAAAGCAAGAAGGAAGAATTGTTATCACTACATTCTAGACTCCAGGTGACCTAAGGTTTACATGGGCAAACTACAGAAAATCTATTTTTAGAAAGAACTAAACAAGGTTGCATGTGTAGGCCTGTGGGTTTCACAGGCCAGTCATCACATTAATTGACAGAGGACTCTGAGACCATCAAGAGGTTTTATTTAGACTTTTCTGGAACATCTTCAAACTTAGTGTTCTATGTGTGAAAACAACTCTTTCTTAGTTAAGAGAATGACATCTTCAGGGAGTTGTCTTTGAAAGGATGCAGTCACCAAAATTCACAAGGAAAGAAATGTTCACACTCTGAATAGGGATTATCTCACAAGATAAATAGCTTTGGTTTCGTTCGGGCAGAAATGCATTTTGACAAGGTCAAAGACTCTCTTCTTGTTCCTGAGGCCCCCATTCCCCAGGACACATAAGGTTCCTTGTCTGAGGAGAAGAGCTAAGGGACTGGAGGAGTGACAACTCATTAATTTAGTCAATAGCCATTCCACTCCATCTTAACATTTATAGACTGTCTTGAGTAAAAGATGGGCTTCTCTGGATTTTGCTATTCCGTTCCCAGAGTGGTTTAAAAATGGACCTTTCTATTTTCAGCTAATGCCATTCTCTTCATCTGATATTCACAGGGCCCATAAATCTACATCCTCTCTACACCCCCCCCCCCAATGACTAATCAATCCCTTGACAGTAAGGAGCTTTGCCTATGATCAGAACAATCATAGATCTCTCATCCAACATAATGCATTTTCTTACCTTTTAACAGCTGATTTTCATTTCTCCTGGATATCTCTCTCTCTGTCTCTCTCTCTCTCTTTTATTTATTTTGCATCTAACTGATTCTGCTATAGGATGGCAAGTGACCTGCACAGGTCCTTTCACCACCTGTACCCCTATACCAGGGCAATGACAATTATTACCAAAGACCATGCCATTTTATGTACTTGAGTTTGAATGGATGTCAAAAGATCTGTTTCCCACCATGAACACAATTCTCCAGGCAATGATTTTTGCTTTGACAGAAAGATACATGAAAGAATAGCCAAGATAAGGCTAGAACTTAGGATCATGAATTTAAAGACTATTCGAAGCACATTGAGGAAACATCATGGGTAGAATTGAGCACACAGTTGAGAGTCCTGAGAGATAGACAGAACAAATGAAAGTTAAATTTAATGACAGTAATTTTAGACTCGAAATCAGAGACAGGTTTCAGCAGCATGTTTATCTATTCACTACACTCAAGATGGTACAGTATGACTTTATGTATATAGTCTCTCTTATCTCAATTACTTAATGGGCTATTATTACACCTGCTTCATGTTGGAGGCACCCAAGTCCCACATAATACAATGACTTTGGCCAGTTCATAAGAGGAGAATAAGCTGTTTTGTGTAGCTGTTATGGGGAAGCAGAGACAGTCAACAGTTAAGTATATAATCGCCTGGTTTCCTGTAACAGCTTGTCAGCCTTCTTGTTAACATTTTAAGACCTTTATTTTGCGCGTGTTCTAAATTGTTTAAAGAAATTTTTAGTCAAAGTAAGTAAGATGAATTCTGTTCTGGAGACAAGAGAAGTAAGAGGAGTAGAAATTCATGCTGAGATTTTATTATTGTGAACCTGACATTTTCTTAACTCAAATTTCTAAACTGACCACTTTATAGCTGGTCAAATTTTAGGGTACAGAATATTCTATTTGTAGAGAAATGAGTATATAACTTTTTGACCATATGCAGGCAATCTACAGGACTCTGCAGTTGATCATTCTGACTAACCACCCAGAATTTCATCTAAATTCCTTCTAGTAGGCTTTGATAACTGCTGATTCTTTATTTTTCTTAACAGAGAAGAGAAATGTGCCATAAATTTTTATTGTGGTTTTGGTCACCTTATTGCCCACCAGGTTCTAAAATTGAATGAATATCACAAAATAAAAAGAGAATTAGCAGGAGACATCATTTAGCTCAAAGAGAATGACAAGAGCAGGAGACCTGCAGGTGTCATTCAGTTCATCAGGCATTGTGTATCTGGCCCATCTCAGGAATTATTCAGTGCTCTTAGCATACAAGAGTAAACTTGGCTGTAGTCGTATCCTTATAGTCAAGAAAGGTCAATGGGCAACAAAACATTGATCCAATATGCACATCAAGATGCTTCATATTTTAAAGAGTAATGTGTACATTGTAAGGAAGAATAAATAGATATGTGAGAGGGAATGCATGGTAGAATTAATAGATATTCACATTTTCAAGCAGCTTAATCTTTGTCAGCCTTCTTGGGAAGATTCAATCTGTATTAGTGATGCCGTGAAGCTCATGTGTGTTTAGTGTGATTTGAGGAAATTTAAAGAAGTTCTTTTTCTAAGCTAGAGTGAACTGCTGAGGTCAGGGGTAGGTCTATGGGGAAAGCATCTGAGCCTAGGGCTCATCTCAGAGGAAATCCAGTTAGCACACATTAAGTGGATCATGGCTGTGCAGAGCACTCATACTGAGAAAAGTAAATGCATGCAATCAAGTGGCAAATAGGCGAGGGTCAAAGATGGTGGGCCCTTACAAAGCACTATCAATTCTCAAACCGTAAAGCCCCCATAGTTTTATTTGTCTTTCAGTTATGTTGCTGAAAATACCACCCATAGGGTGACTTCAAGGCAGAGATTTGCTTCCTTGTGATCATGCAAGATGAACTTGGTAGAGTTGTTCACTCCTGATACTTCCATGGCCTATAGATAGCTATCTCCTCTAAGTGCCCTCATATGGTCCTTCCAATGTGAGCATATTGCCAATCTTTCCTGAACAGACATTTGTTTTTCTCAATATGATATCTGGTTTGTTTGTTTACAGTGTTCCCAAAGTTCCCAGTTTAACTTATTATCTTCGGTGAGCCACATCTCAAAATACAGCCTCATCCTGATGTTTTGGAGGCAAGGGTATAATACAAATGTGGGGAATCAGGAAAGAAAAATGAGCCAGTCCATGACACTGGCTTATCCATGGAACAAATAACCTGACATCAGATGCTGTAAGAGTTTTGAGAAGGTCATAAATAAAAATTGTACTGATGTTTTAGGAGTCAGGAGTTAATAGGCCTTGTCTGGGTTGGCAAATATGAACTAGTGAGGTCATCTGATGATAAAGGGAAGTGAAAATGTTCTAGAGAGGTATTTATCGTCTTATCATCTATCAGCAGCAGTAGCACGAAAATAACAGGTTCGTAGGTAAAGAATAGAAACTGAAAAGAATCCAGGCTAACTAATTATTGTAATGGTAGGATAGTGTGATAGGCAAGTGACAAGACCAAGAAGAAGATAAGTCTATGGTTATTTCCAAGGAGCCTTTAATGGTAATCTATCTCTATCTTCTTTTCTTTCCTCCTCCTCCTCCTCCTCCTCCTCCTCCTCCTCCTCCTCCTCCTCCTCCTCTTCCTCCTCCTCCTCCTCCTACTCTTCTTCTTCTTCTTCTTCTTCTTCTTCTTCTTCTTCTTCTTCTTCTTCTATTAGATATTTTCTTTATTTTCATTTCAACTGTTATCCCCTTTCCTGACTTCCCTTCTGAAAATCCCCCCTCCCTCCTCCCCCACCCTCCTCCCTACCCCCTCCCTCCTCCCCCTCCCTCCTCCCTACCCCCTCCCTCCTTCCCCTGCTCATTAACCCACCTATTCTAGCTTCCTGGTCTTGCTATTTTCTTACTCTAGGGCATCGAGCCTTCACAGGATCAAGGGCCTCTCCTCCCACTGATGACTGACAAGGCCATCTGCTGCTCCATATACAACTGGAGCCATGGGTCCCTCCATGTGTACTCTTTGGTTGGTGGTTTAGTCCCTGGTAGTTCTGGGGTTACTGTTCGATTCATACTGCTGTTCCTCATATGGGACTATAAACCCCTTAAGCTCCTTGGGTCCTTTCTCTAGCTCCTCAATTGGAGACCCTGTGCTCAGTCCAATGATTGTCTGAAAGCATATGCTGAGAGTTGTGGGAAAAATGGCAAAGGCCAAGAAAGGGGAGATGTCTCCATCATGAAGACCACACACAGCAGAGAGCTAACCTAGACGCAGGATTGAGGCATACATACTGAAACATCGCTGATATAGGGCAAGAGAATGAGAGGACACATTTGTACCTACTTATTTGCATTTATAACCTTAGCCATCTTGACATCCCCTTCCTACTTTGTGTTCTTATGGGGGAGGAAGAATTCTTTGCAGTTCGTTGCTATAGCAGCAACTGCTTGATTCAAGAAAATATAGCCCTTCCTTGGAGGCCAGTCCTAAAGAACAGTATTCTTGGCAGCTCAACCTGGAGTCTACTCCCTTCATTCTCTTCTTAGTTCCACAAGCAACGGAGTTCCTTAATGAACAAGGTTTATGTTTAAACAAGCTTGGGTGGATTCTATTTTCTGCATCTAAGCACTCTGACCAATATAATGATGATAAAACTTCAGAAAAGATACTGTTCAGAAAGCTAATGTTGATGGCATATTTTTTATAAGCTCACAGCCCCCATACACAGGCCAGGTACCAAACTGTGAGATATTTTACTATAGATCTAGGGAAGACGATATAGACCATTTCAAGGAGTAACATGACTGGGTAGAAGCTTAGTATTCGAAAACTCATAACCTTAATAATACATATGATCCAGGAGGAAAGGAATTTTGGGTAGGGGAGAAGATCCAGCTATTGAAATAATATGAAAATTATTTGCCTTTAATTTCATTTTTCTTTGCTTTTGAGAATGCATACATGAGTACTGTATTTACATCATTTCCACCTCTCTCCTCTCTAACTCTTCACACTGCCTGTAGTTCTTCCTCTTGGGATTGGGATTTGTGAAATGTCTTCCATCTGTCTTGTTATGTCCACTGATTTGGTTATTATGCATGTCTTGTTTAGGCAACAATATGTTTGATATATCATGCATGTAACACACCTGTTATGACTAGAAAACATTACCTTATCTTGGGTCTTTTGGCTTTTACAATATTTCCATCCACCTTTTGCAATGTTCCCTGAACCTATGTAAAGGGGTAGTATTGCAGAGGTAACATTTGGGGTTATATGCCCCCCCATAGTAATTTATTCTCTGTATTCCAACCAGTTGTGTGTGTGTGTGTGTATGTGTATACACATACATACATATAAAATGTTCTCTATATCTTTCAACAAGCCTCTTACTTGGTAAGAGCTAAAAAACAATACCTATCAGACCAGGATGAACTTCTTAAGTGTACAGTATAAAGTATAAATATTTTTATATTATATATTAGCTAAGTATCTAATACATCAGATCATTGACTACCTCGGTTGTTACTTATGTAAGACATGAATACAATCAAGGAGGAAGATAAAGACTAGGAAGAAGAGGATCAGGAAGACGAGGAAGCAGAAGGTGGGAGAGGAGGAGGGAGAGTGAAAAATCCCTGACATTTATAAGATCATCCTCAGACTGAGACAATGGCTCTACTTTACATCTCTTGCAGGAGGAATAATGAGATTTTCATTCTCTGTAAAACTTGAGTTATGTTCTAGAGTTCAGTAGTGGGAAATGTTTTTGTGTTTGAAAGAAAACTGTGATGTCCATCTAGTTCAGTGATGATGCACAGTGTGTCTGCATAATAATCCAGGAACATAGCTCTGCAGTAGGGCAGCATGATCCAATAAGAATATTTTGGGGGTAAGAAGGTTCACATCAGTGGTCGAATTGTGGGGTCTATTGGGAGAGAACACAGGATTCTAGAAATGCTGAGAGGCATCAGATTACAGTAATATAATTCTGCTTTGGTAGAATCAGCTCTGACTTTTCCTGGGAATCCTAGTCCTATAAATATGGCCCTCTTAACACTCTCACAATGCCTCAGTCTCAAAGATAAATGGTGTTTTTACTCATCTCTATCATGTCCCCTACAGGAAGGTGGATTCATGACTCTGTTGATTTAGGGGTACTAGGAAGAATTTCTACATACTTTGACCCCCATACTAGCCACTTTCTTTTTTTTTCAATTTTTTTTATTAGATATTTTCTTCATTTACATTTAAACTGCTATTCCAAAAGTCCCCTATACCCCCCCCCTGCCCTGTCCCCATACCCACCCACTCCCACTTCTTGGTCCTGGCATTCCCCTGTACTGGGGCATATAAAGTTTGCAAGACCAAGGGGACTCTCTTCCCAGTGATGGCCAACTAGGCCATCTTCTGCTACATATGCAGCTAGAGACACAAGCTCTAGGGTTATGGTTAGTTCATATTGTTGTTCCACCTATAGGGTTGCAGACGTCTTCAGCCCCTTGGGTACTTTCTCTAGCTCCTCCATTGGAGGACCTGTGTCCCATCCAATAGATGACTGTGGGCATCCACTTCTGTATTTGCCAGGCACTGGAATAGCCTCACACGAGACAGCTATATCAGGCTCTTTTCAGCAAAAACCTGCTGGCATATGCAATAGTGTCTACATTTGGTGGCTGATTATGGGATGGACTCCCATGTGGGGTAGTCTCTGGATGGTTCATCCATTCATCTCAGCTCCAAAATTTGTCTCTGTAACTTCTTCCATGGGTATTTTGTTCCCTATTCTAAGGAGGAATGAAGTATCCACACGTTGGTCTTCCTTCTTCTTGATTTTCTTGTGTTTTGCAAATTGTATATTGGGTATTCTAAGTTTCTGGGCTAATATCTACTTATCAGTGAGTGCATATCAAGTGACTTCTTTTGTGATTGGGTTACCTCATTCAGGATGATAACCTCCAGATCCATCATTTGCCTAAGAATTTCATAAATTCATTGTTTTTAATAGCTGAATAGTACTCCATTGTTAAATGTACCACATTTTCTGTATCCATTCCTCTGTTGAGGGACATCTGGATTCTTTCCAGCTTCTGGCCATTATAAATAAGGATGCTATGAACATAGTAAACATGTATATCCAATATATACAAAGAGCTCAAGAAGCTGGACTCCAGAAATTCAAATAACCTCATTAAAAAATGGGGTACAGAGCTGAACAAAGAATTCTCAACTGAGGAATACAGATGGGCTGAGAAGTACCTGAAAAAATGTTCAACATCCTTAATCACCAGGAAAATGCAAATCAAAACAACCCTGAGATTCTACCGCACACTAGTCAGAATGGCTAAGATCAAAAATTCAGGTGACAGCACATGTTGGCAAGGATGTGGAGAAAGAGGAACACTCCTTCATTATTGGTCAGATTGCAAGCTTATACAACCACTCTGGAAATCAGTCTGAAGGTTCCTCAGAAAATTGGACATAGTACTACCAGAAGATCTAGCAATACCTCTCCTGGGCATATACCCAGAAGATGTTCCAACTGGTAATAAGGACACTAGCCACTTTCAATGGAGAAGGTAGAACAAGGCTTTGCCCATCTTCTAGCCATGATGAGAGAGATACTTACTGTGTCTTCTTTTCTAAATGCAAATTGATCAAAGATTCTTTTTCTTTAGGAACACTCAATTCACTTCACTTCTATGTTCACACCTTAAGTCTGTGCAGGAAGAAGAATAAATTCCCCTGAGGCAAACCAGTCAAGGCAGGACCCACAACTGTGGTTCTCTGAATGAGATTTTCCCTCAGAGGCTCAAATGTTTGAATTCTTGTTCCACAGTTGGTGACACTGTTTGGACAGGTGTAGAAGGTATGACCTTGGAGGACAAAGTATGTCACTGGGAGTGGATTTTGAGGTTATGTAGTTCTCCCTCCTTCTCCCTTGTTTCCAATGATTTCTGCTTTCACTTTAAGATGTGAACTCAGCTACTCCTGTGGCCATGACTGCCTGCTACTGCACTTTTCTGCTCTGGGGTGATGGGCTCACATCCTTCCAAAACCTTAAGCCTAAATTCCAAGTCATAGTGCTTTATCACAGCAATGGAAAATGACTCTCTCTTTCAGAAGACAGTTTAGCCACAGTATCATGGTGACAGTCCCATGGAATTACATTTTCACTGAGCTACAGATGGAGCCACAGCACCCTTGCATCCTCTGCCATACACACCCAGGTAACCATTTCTTTGGAAGACTTCTCAATTTCTAAGTGCAAAGATTTCTACTTGGTTTGTAAACTTAGAGACACAGGTGAGCTTCCTCTCAGAGCTTCACTTCTCCATGGTTGAAGTTGCTAATGTGTCAAAAGGGCAGAGGATTTCTAAATCTTATGGTCATTATACATTTTGTTCTCCTTGGTTGACCTTAAAATAAGCATATATTATGAAGTATATGAAATATATCCCACTGATATGTTCTTTTTTTTAACTCATTAGAATTCTTTTCATTAAAGAGAAAGTTTCTGCTCCTATGCCTCAAATGTCACCAGCAAAGACTCCTAATTTTATTATTTAAAACATGGAAAAGCCCAGGAGAGAGTATCACTACAAGTAACACAACATACATTTTAATTTAGTTCCCAGAGGTAGCTCATTTTGTTTTTTGCTTCTTTTTCTTGATTTTGTTTTGAAGAAAATAAAAACAAAAAACAAAAAAGCAAAATAAAAAAGAAAGAAAGCTTTCCCTGTTTATATTTCATGGGAAAAATCATTAGCATTTTGTATCTTTTTTTGGTAGGCTTTTCTTCTTCCAGGGGAATTATTTTACATCTGAAAGGGCATTATTTCATTATTCCTCCATGAATAATGAGAACGATTTCAGGAAATCTTTCCCTTTCAACTCTGTTCCTTCCCTAGCCTCTTTTCCAACCCACATATGCATAGATCCTGTGACTAGAGGCCAAAGAGCTTCTGTGGACATTGTAGGCATTTCATTTCTGGCCTCAAAGTCACTGTGTTTGCAGAATAACAGCCACTCCTGCCTGTCATGGAAAAAGAGGGTCCCTGTTATTGACTCTAAAAACCAACATGGCCACTTGTTTGAAAGACATTCTTCAAGAGAGGATTGTCATTGAACTTATCAACTGGATTTACACGCCCAGATTTTCAGTGACAATAAACATGGTGTAAAACTCACACTCGAAAATTATTCAGGGCTATACACACAGATCAGCTCTCATTGGATCTTTAAATATTAAATAGCATTTCTTCGGGATTTTTCCATGCACTCTGTGTTAGATTACTCAAACAAATCACTGTCGCTGAGCTGAAGAGGATGAGATGCCTCTGTTCTCGTGAGGGAGGGGCTGCAGGTAATATATTTACAGAGTGTTTAAAATGGGATGCAAATAAGGTCCTTGCACTTCTCTCCCATTGGTGTTGTAGTCTGGATAAATCACACCCTTTGGCATTTGCACTGTTACAACAAGAACATACCATGCAGCACAAATAACCTCATTTCCATAAAACAGCCTTTTAAAATTAGAAAATGTATAATTCATTTGGGGTGGCTATTACTGCTTTTGGGAGGGATTTAGACTTGTATTTAAATGCAAATAGCAGAATGTTTTTTCCCCCTTCTCCTAGTTACACATAGGAAGCCTGAAAATTTAGAAACTCCAAGCTATACCATTATGTTAGCTATGGCTTCCAGATTATAATAACAATAATTAATTATGTGTATTTTCCCCATTAGAATTTGCTGCCAGAATTTACATTTTAAATTTGGCCCTCGCTGGCCCTTGAGAGAATTTTCCCACTTTCCACAAGAGGAAATTGAGGGTCCAGTCAAATGACCCCTCTAATTCTCCACGCACTCAGAAAGTGGCAGAGTCAAGACTTGAACCCTGATTTGAAGACATCTGAGCATGTAGATAGATTGAAAGCCCAGTAATTGTTCCAAGGTAGGCAGGCAAAGAGTCAGCATGAGAGAAGACAGAAGAAGGACAATTTTAGAGCAGGCAAATTGTCTATGTGACAAGTATGCCCTTCTCCACCTGCGTCTCTCCATACCCTTTATATTCTGTGTTGGATTTCTATAATGGTGGCTTGGTAGCCGTGCAAACTTGCTCCTTCTATTCAACTGTACTGCAGTCTCCTTTCTTGGAGGAGACTGCTTATCCTGTGTACATATAGGGAAGAGAGCTCATCTCTAACCCACCTTCTGAAGCTTGGGTCTCATTTTTAGTCATGAAAACTGTAGTTCCACAAAGGAGCTTTGTGTCTGGCTCCCTGTTGTTTGCATACTCTGAGCTCTCATGCCATGCCTGCCACAATTCCGCAGTAGCCTTGTTCTTCCTTCCTCTGAATAACTCCCATTCATTCTTCAAGTCCACATAAATGCACAAGTCTTCTGGGAAAAGTTTGCTAACAGTACTTTCCCCCCAGCAAAAAAAAAAAAAAAAAAAAAAAAGGTTAGGCAACAGCTCTACGTCCTCAGCCCCATTACTCAATGAGAGCTTTACAATCTACTGCTCAAATAAATGGCCAGTGCACAGTATCCTGCCCCAATGGGTTCTGGCTGGGAAAAAAAAAGATTTTCTTTGTTCAACTGTGGATCTCCAACAGGTGTTACTGAGAAAAAAATATAAAAAGGAATATGTTTAAGACATGATTCTACTAGTAATATATACGTTTTTTAATGCTACTAAAATTATGAGAACATCAGAGAGGGGCAGTTGTTGGGTTTTGTTGTTGTTTGTTCTTTTAATTGTTTTTGTTTGTTGTTTTAATTCATTAAGACAGGGTTTGACTATGTATTTCTGGCTGGAGATATCTTTTCTAGAACTCACTGTGTATACCAGGCTGCCCTCGAACTCACAGAGAACCAGCTATCTGTCTCCCAAGTTCTACAATTAAACACCCCTATACTTGGCAACTGAACCTCAATTGACTTCACCAAAAAAATGAAACTATAATATAGCTAGTAACAGGAATATACAAACTAACAAAGGTAATGTACCCAGGACACAAATCACACACCACAAATGAAAGGCACTATGATTATTGCTCACATGAAGTTACTAAATGCTTGCTCAAGTAGTAAATAAGCCTATCACATTTTGGGTTTCTGGGCTTTGGTAACAAAGCTACAATCAATTAAATTCATTGCCATAGAAAGTGTCCTCCATTCAAACCACAAATCTAGTCACTACAACCCAACCTGTCCTCTCTCAGGCACAGTCACCTTGAAAGTCTTTCACAATTCTAAATTGTGTTCTTCTTTAATACTCTGTACAAAACTGGATTCTCTGGGATATCTCTTGTTAAAATTACCTGTAGATTTCCCAGAACCTGCATCATCTGTAGTCATCCTTTATCTCATCCTCACCTTTTGCATTTACCAAGTGAAAAGACTGAAATACGTGGATTCCAGTTTCCTTACAGTTTGCGTTTCAGATTCCTGAGACATGAATGACTTCTAATGGGGATGTAATTAGAAATGCACAGCAGTAGAAACTGCACCTCCTGATGAGAATTAGGCCAGAGCAGGAACACTGGGCAGAAGGAGATGCTCTTCTCTGAACCTTCTCTCCTCATCTGAAGTACTTAGGGAAGGAGACTGCAATAGGCCCAGCATGAGGAATGGCATTTATTGTCACCATAGATTTTTATGGGTGAGGTCACAGAAAGAAAATGTCCTGCAATGTGAGGAGACCCTTGTGAAATGAGCAATAGTTCAAGACACAGCATCAAAACAGGTCCTGTGGAGGAGATCTCTGGACTTGTCAGTAATCTAATTCCTGGAGATGATTCGTGGTCTAGCATTCTGTGAATGTCCAGAGAATCAATGGGTGCCCAGGAGAACTTAGAAGAGTTTTCAGTTAGGCAGTACCTTGACTTTTCTGATACAATGCAGAACTCCAATTATCCTTGAAGTTCTCTACTTGGCCTAGATCAAAAACTTTCAACAGCTTCTTCTTTTAAGCCTTTATTTCTAGAAATGTTACATGTTCTCATTTCCTATAACCTTTTCCTCTTGTGTCCATATCAAATCCTTGGCACATCTCAAGGCTCCAATGAACAGAACTAATGGAATTTACAACATCTACTTAGGAGTTGTGGGGTTTTCTGTTACTTCATTAAGCTGACTGGATAAGCTCACTTGTAGGAAGGAAGCTGAATAGGTGAAACTTGATTTCTGCTCTTCTGAATCCTCTTTCTAAAATTTACTTGTAAATCCAGGGACGTAGCTAAACGGATAGATTTTTCTTGTCACCGAGTCTGACGTCCTGAGTTCAGTCTCAGGACCCATGGAGTAGAAAGATACAACTGGCTTTCTGAAATTGGCTCCTGACATCTACCTGAACTCCATGGTATGTTTCCCCAGATTAAGTTCAATAATGATAAAGCATGCAACAGTTGGAGAGACTAGGGGAAGAAGATTGTACTGAATGTTTTAGTAACTTAACTCATAGACACTTCTCTCCAAATGTTACACGCTTTATCATTTTTTAACTTTACAGTTCAAACTGTACAGTTGTACATCGTTTCTCCATTTTCAAATAGAGAAAATTATTTTTAGTGATGTATGTACATCTGCCCAAGCACAAACCTTAAAGATAGGAAAATGCATGTGTTTAATTAATTTTCAGAGAAAAATCGCTGCATTCTTTCAGTGAGATTTACAAAAGCAAACTGAGAAATTGATTATCTAAGTCATGGAAAACCAATGATAATGTATGCTATCCTCTCTACAGGCAGAGTAAAACTACGTCATGTTTTCATACTTTCATCTATTTGACACTGACATGTATGTATATATATATATATATATATATATATATATATATATATATATATATATGTGTGTGTGTGTGTGTATGTGTGTGTACATATATATGCTTGTGGGTCTATATACAGATATGTACATGTGAGTAAATTTACATGCAGAAACCAGAAGAGGGAATCAAATTCCCTGGAGATAGAGTTACAGGCTTATTCCACATGAGAAGCAGAATTTAGGTCCTGTATAAGAGCAGCAAGAAGTCTTAAACACTTAACAATCTCCTACACCCATCTACGTATTTTTCAAAGACAAGTTTGATCTAAAAGGTATCAAGGTTTTTAAAGCACAGATCCTCTCTAAGTTATAATTTGTTTCTATGTGTGACACAATTAACACAACTAGAGTCCAAGGACATTATCACAGACTCCTGCCAGAACTTCCCTTCCCATGTGTTGATAAGGCAATCTTTTTCAAACACAGATTTTCAAAATGAGAATAAACATCCAAGTCTGATGTCCACGCCATCAAGTCTGATGTTTAGTCCTGACTGTCAATGTAAATGGTCTAGTGTCATCTGAGAAGGGAATTGTCCAGATTAGATTGGTCTGTGGTCATTTCTGTAGAGGATTGTCTGAATTAAGTTAACTTAAGAGGGCTTATCCCACTGTATACATCATTTCCTAACCACATAGTTCTGGGGTGAATAAGAACGCTGGCTAAGCACGCTGTGTCTGTAAGTATCATATCAAGAAGCATTGCTCCATCACTTCTGCTTCAAGTTTCTGCTTGTGTTTTTGTCTTGACTTCCTTCAGTGGAAGACTGTGACTTGTAAGTTGAAATAAACCTTTTCCTCCTTTAAGCTGTTTTCCCCCACAAGTGTTTTATCACAATAGAAAGGAATTAAAAGTACTTAGTAAACCAACAACTCCAAGAAATTTGCAGAAAGTTAGAAACCTAGTAAAACCTGTGTCTTAAGGTTACTATTAATGTGATGAAACACCACGACCAAAGAGACTTGGGGAGAAAAGGTTTTTTTTTCATCTACTGTTCCACACCACAGTTCATCATCCAAGGGATATAGGACAGGAACTAACGTAGAGCAGGAATCTGGAGGCAGGAGCTGATGCAGAGGCCACAATAGAAGTACTGATTATTGGTTGCTCCTCATGGTTTGCTCAGCCTGCTTTTTTATAAAATTTACAACCACCAACACAGGGATGCATGACTCAAAATGACCTTTCCTACCAAATCTGTAATTAGGAAAATTCCCTACAGGGTTAATTATAGTTTGATCTTGTGGAAGTAGTCTCTCAATTGAGTCTCCCTCCTCTCTGATGTTAGCTTGTATCAAGTTGATATAAAACTAGCAATATTAAATTGACAACTTGAGAGTCAGAGTAAGGGTCAGGGAAAGAGATGCTGGAAGATGAAGCCTGCAGACTTTGGTTGTAGACAAGGTGAGAAGTCTTGTATGTGTTTCCCATCTCAGCCAAGGGCTGATAAATACTCAACGATGGACAAGGAGTGAAATTGTAATTATTAAGGCACCTCTTACTTTTCAGGGGTAAAGGTTCCCTTCATTATACCAATGCAGCATTACTACTCTGCCTAGTTATGTAACTGGACAAAGACATCCTTTTATTTTAACTTCAGTACAGCACAGCTGGTGGCTGTGAGCTATATGGTCCTCACCTATGCAGGGGGAACCTGATAGCTCTCAGCACCTGTGCATGTGTTTGACTGTCTTCTCAAATGACCTAATATCAACATAAAGGCATCTCTGAAGGATTTCAGAATATAGTATTCTGGAAATCAAGTAAAGAAAGTTACCTGGAAAATTGAGATATTTATTGTTAAGATCAGTTGCTAATACACCAAGCCAGAATGACGAAGGATAATGTATTAAATGGTGCATGAAACATGGATGATGATGTATTCATGAGAATCAGAAGAAATGCATTCAAAGAATGTGAAAGTAGATCATCCTTTGGCGAATTTTTGCAGGACAAGTAAATGGGATAATAACTGGAGGTTAAGCTCTGGTGAGGGTTACTTAACGTGGAAAAGAAAGTTTTATACATAATTTTAATCAAACATACTCAGAATGAAAGAGGAAATTGATGATGTAGGAATGAAATGAACAGATTGCTGGTTATGTTCTCCAGCAGACAAGATGAGTAGACATTAACATTGGACAAAGTACTTGGCTCATTGAACTTGGTCTCAGAAAAAAAAAAATTACCACTGAATTATTTAGAGCCTTCTCAGCAGATTAATGTAAGTCAATGATGTGAGATGATTCATATCCACTTTGGATGTGTGTTCGGCCACTCATGAATACTTTTGCTGAGTAGAGCGATGCATATACTTTTATTGCACAGATCCATGACTCAGCAGCATAAGAGAAACTGTCAAGCTGAGAGGTTTCATTTGGGCTTGAGGATAGACAATGGACATAAAGTTAAGAAATCCTTCTGAAGGGTGGGGTTGCAACCCTTTTTTCTTTGTCTTTTATTTATTTTTTTTTATTTTATTTTATTTTTTTTCCATTTTTTATTAGGTATTTAACTCATTTACATTTCCAATGCTATACCAAAAGTCCCCCATATCCACCCACCCCCACTCCCCTGCCCACCCACTCCCCCTTTTTGGCCCTGGTATTCCCCTGTACTGGGGCATATAAAGTTTGCAAGTCCAATGGGCCTCTCTTTCCAGTGATGGCCGACTAGGCCATCTTTTGGTATATATGCAGCTAGAGTCAAGAGCTCCGGGGTACTGGTTAGCTCATAATGTTGTTCCACCTATAGGGTTGCAGATCCCTTTAGCTCCTTGGCTACTTTCTCTAGCTCCTCCATTGGGAGCCCTATGATCCATCCATTAGCTGACTGTGAGCATCCACTTCTGTGTTTGCTGGGCCCCGGCATAGTCTCACAAGAGACAGCTACATCTGCGTCCTTTCAATAAAATCTTGCTAGTGTATGCAATGGTGTCAGCGTTTGGATGCTGATTATGGGGTGGATCCCTGGCTATGGCAGTCTCTACATGGTCCATCCTTTCATCTCAGCTCCAAACTCCGTCTCTGTAACTCCTTCCATGGGTGTTTTGTTCCCAAATCTAAGGAGGGGCATAGTGTCCACACTTCAGTCTTCATTCTCCTTGAGTTTCATGTGTTTAGCAAATTATATCTTATATCTTGGGTATCCTAGGTTTGGGGCTAATATCCACTTATCAGTGAATACATATTGTGTGAGTTTCTTTGTGAATGTGTTACCTCACTCAGGATGATGCCCTCCAGGTCCATCCATTTGGCTAGGAATTTCATAAATTCATTCTTTTTAATAGCTGAGTAGTACTCCATTGTGTAGATGTACCACATTTTCTGTATCCATTCCTCTGTTGAGGGGCATCTAGGTTCTTTCCAGCTTCTGGCTATTATAAATAAGGCTGCTATGAACATAGTGGAGCATGTGTCCTTCTTACCTGTTGGGGCATCTTCTGGATATATGCCCAGGAGAGGTATTGCTGGATCCTCCGGTAGTACTATGTCCAGTTTTCTGAGGAACCGCCAGACTGATTTCCAGAGTGGTTGTACAAGCCTGCACTCCCACCAACAATGGAGGAGTGTTCCTCTTTCTCCACATCCTCGCCAGCATCTGCTGTCACCTGAATTTTTGATCTTAGCCATTCTGACTGGTGTGAGGTGGAATCTCAGGGTTGTTTTGATTTGCATTTCCCTGATGATTAAGGATGTTGAACATTTTTTCAAGTGCTTCTCTGCCATTCGGTATTCCTCAGGTGAGAATTCTTTGTTCAGTTCTGAGCCCCATTTTTTAATGGGGTTATTTGATTTTCTGAAGTCCACCTTCTTGAGTTCTTTATATATGTTGGATATTAGTCCCCTATCTGATTTAGGATAGGTAAAGATCCTTTCCCAATCTGTTGGTGGTCTTTTTGTCTTATTGACGGTGTCTTTTGCCTTGCAGAAACTTTGGAGTTTCATTAGGTCCCATTTGTCGATTCTCAATCTTACAGCACAAGCCATTGCTGTTCTGTTCAGGAATTTTTCCCCTGTGCCCATATCTTCAAGGCTTTTCCCCACTTTCTCCTCTATAAGTTTCAGTGTCTCTGGTTTTATGTGAAGTTCCTTGATCCACTTAGATTTGACCTTAGTACAAGGAGATAAGTATGGATCGATTCGCATTCTTCTACATGATAACAACCAGTTGTGCCAGCACCAATTCGCTTCTTACTCCACAGCCTGATGGTGGCATTCTTTGGTGTTCAATGTCACTCTCATATTTTTTTTTCTGATCCAGGTTTCCTACTTAAACTGTTTTGCAAATATTACATGCTTTCACTTTCAGATTCTCCAGGTCATTCATTGTCTTTCTATCATGTGTCTACTTGTAGTATCATAACCAGTGGGCAATTCTTAGAGGAGATCCAAGAATTTATGTTGATCTAACAACAATTCATTTTTTCTTTCTTCTTTTTTGTTTGTTTGTTTGTTCCCCCCCCCCCTTTTTTTTGATGCTCACCTCTTCCAGTAGTACGTGATAATGAATAATATTCCCCTGATGGCGTTTTAAGATTGTATTCATTGTATTCATCTTAAAATGACACTAATATTATAATAGTGCTACCGGTGAATAACGGCTTGTATTATCTTACCTAACACTCCTAAACACCTTGTGTGTTACCAAGTGGAAACACACCTCACAGAAAAAGAGAAATGAGTCTTAGTGAATCTACCTACTCCTACAGCATGCTCATAGCCACCAACTTCAGCCCAGTAACCCTCTGGTCCCAAACTCACTTTTGCCAATGACCCAGGGTAAACCAAAAGTAGTGTTTGCAGTTCAGAAACAGACAAGGCATGATGAAACACAGAATATGCTTATAGAATGGAAAAGGCTGAATTATATATTATAGGATTGTACGTTTCAGAATCTCCTAGTGAAGCAGGTCTGCATGTCTTATGGGTAGATACAACATGTTTCAAAGAACAGTGGCAGCTATACCTACCCAAGAGGCTTCCTCATTTAAGGGCAAGGGCAAGACCAGCACTGGTAGGAGACTTAGTCATCTCATTCCTCCTATGACCCTAAGACTACACCCTGGTGCCAATGAGACACCTTCCTGCCTAAGGGTGTGTGTGTAAAACAAAACTTGGAAGCTGTAAGTCATGACTCTTGGGAAGAATTTTGGTCCCAGATACTGAAAATTGAATTAAAATTTGTAGTTTCAGAATGGAAAATATGGATTGATGCCACTACAAAAAAGTGGGAAAAGAGAAAATAATTTGCCTAAACAAATGGGGTCAAAATGCCCAAAGGAAAGTAATGGGGGCTACACCTGCACCAGCTCACTTCTTCATACACATCTAATTTTTCAGAAAAGGCATCTCTACAAACATGTGGATTCACATACGTTCTCTGAGAACTCTAATGTCTACCTCCTTTGAATGCCAACTTACAAGTACAAGCATCTATTTAACATTGCAGATATTTCTCAGATGGATCTTCTATTATTTCTTGTTCTTCCTCTACCTGTTCTACTAAATGAAATTTCTCATTTTCAGTGACTGACAGCTTGAATTCTCTAGTTGGCGAAGCTAAAACATTTAGCGTCATCCTTGGCTCTCTGCTTTCACTCTTTCAATGTGATCTTTCTGATCTTCCTCCTGTCTACATCATATTTCACACTCCTTCCTCTATGTGCTCTAAGCTATCATTCATTGCCTGTCTTCACATTATTGCTATAACACCTAATTAATTTTTATTTCACACACAAACTAAATAAGTCAGTGGTAATTTTTCTTTGTGTATAGAAGCAAGAATGACAGTCCAGGAAAGTAAACCTAGTCCCACAGCACAAGTGTGTCACAAACCTCCCAGGAAGAAAGCAAAATCCTTAATGCGAGATCTAAATCTCTATGTGTACTAGCCTCTTCATCTCTTTGGCCTCCACTGACCCCTTTCACTCTGCCAACATTTTTTTCAGTTATACAGAAACACCAAGAATGCCATTGTCTTTGGAGTTTACTCATGTTCCCTGCTCTGGCTCTGCCAGAATGGCTGATCTTCTGGGATGGTTGCTCTTCTATACATTCTGTTCTACTCCCTGGCTCTGCCAGGATGGTTGCTCTTCCATACTTTCAAGGCTGTTTTTTCAGATCTATCACGTTTTCTCAAATGTCATTCACAGGTTTTAAAAATAGACAGAGCCTTGGTGGCCCCTTTCCCTGCTGTGCTTTTATTAGTAGCATTAGTCACCATCAGTCATATTTTAAGTTTTATTTGCATATTTTTTGCCACCCACTGGATGTTAAATTCTATGAAAGAGCAAGTCTCATCCTTTGTTCTTTGCTTTCTAGTTTCTTGGGCTTTCTCTATCCATGACCCCCTTTCAACCTTGAGAAACTTGCATGAGCTGGAGTGTGAATATAAATAAAATAAATATCTAAAATAACATCTGCTGATCATCAATCACAAGGAATTTATTTAGAAATCATTCTTTACTATTCATGTAAATTATTAGTTATTAAAGATAAAAGACGTTTTTCTTGCTATCAACTTGGATATACTTACTTATTTTTACATTAGGAGAATTGTATCCTGACTGAATATGTGATAATTCAGTATATAGAGTTAATTGGTATTTTGAGTTTATAATTATAAATGTTGAAGGTGACACTTTCCACAGATATGTAGTCCTATATGAAGAATTATATTTATGGCTGCTTGAGAAATTTTTCAAAATTTTGTCCTAATTTCAGGCCATAGTTCATATAATGAAATTTTATGAAACTTGAGTGAACAGCTTAAACAGTCCTCTTTCCTATAGCTGTACCATTACACTTCTATGACAATAGAAGCATGCCATATTATATGATGTGGTGGAATGAACAGAACAAGGCCATGCATGTTCTGTGTTATGAACCAGGTGACTGCGACCCTGAGATGCAAAGTGGCTAAGTCCAGCCTGAGATGCTTTGATTTCATCAGACACGTGATTTTTGAATTAATTTTTGCCAAGGTATGGAAAGAACCTCTTCACTGTTGCTGAAGTTGCAACACGGACAATCAGTTACGGGACCTCTGGTGTTTGGATTTACCAATTAGAAAGTTGTGCTCAACTCTCCCTCCTATAGCTGGAATAAGATTACAATGGGATATTCATCTCACACCTGAGACTGAAAGCTAATGATAGCAAGAGAAAAGTATCAACAGAACACTATCAGCTACATTCCAAAGTGAGCATTATATCTGTTAACAAAGTAACACAGGGCAGAGAGTTAAGTCCTGCAGCAGTCACCTCTGAGTCCTTTCTTTGTTTCCTTTGCTTTCTTAGTAGTGTACCCCATTACTACACTCAATGGGAACTCAGCGGATAAGAGACACTGGATGCAATAAAGTTGGGATAGTATGGCAAGAACAAGACTATGTAGAGAACAACTCTGGAGAGGTGCACAGCATATAATAAACAATGGAGAGGCAATGCCTTGTTAAATATAAAGTTCACTGATTTTATTCACTGAGTCAATATCAGCATACTTGTAAAGGGGGATTATAGAGATAGCAATGGTCCAGGGGCGTTGCTTTTGTCATTAGATTTTTCCACCCATTTCTTTCCAATGAGCATAACAGTTCAGAGTGTATATTTAACTTGGAACATGTATTCCAAAGGGGATCTTTACTTTCTTGTCTAAATGCTTGCAGTACAGTAACCAGAGACATTAATTAGCATTGGTGATATATGCTACACTTAAATGGAGAGTACTTAGAAGATGCAGGTCTCTACTGAATTTCTACTGTGCTATTCTGGGAGCAAAGACTGGGTTAATGTTGGGATTGGGGTTTACTGTTTACCCAAACAACATCAACCTGCATAAACGAGACTCTTAAGGCTTCTGTTTTTACTGCAACTATAGCTATCTGGGACCCTAAGGTCCCCAAATATCTGTGATAGTAGCTTTGGGTCACAAATGAGACTCTCACAGCCCTGCCTTGATTTTAGAACAGATTTACTGAATCTCTCCTAATTACATGACATCTTTATCCAAATCTACATTAAGTGTTTAGATTAAGTCAATACCTAATATTTCTTTTACTCACATTTCCCTTTTTAAACAGGTTATAAGAAATAAAGTTGATATAAGTATTTTGTGTTAATCTTTTTTTAATTAGGTATTTTCTTCATTTACATTTTCAATGCTATCCCAAAAGTCCCTCATACCTTCTCCCCCACCACTGCCCTACCCACCCACTCCCACTTCTTGGCCCTGGCATTCCCCTGTACTGAGGCATATAAAGTTTGCACGACCAATGGGCCTCTCTTTCCACTGATGGCCAACTATGCCATCTTCTGATACATATGCAGCTAGAGACATGAGCTCACTAAGGGGATGCAGTGATGGCTCAGCAGTTAACATTGCTCCCTGCTCTCCTAGAAAACCTGAGATTTGTCCCCTACTGTACTGTAAATGCTACTTGTATTTCTAGCTCCAGGGAATCCAATGCTCTCTTCTGATCTCTGTAGGCACACAAACAGGTTCACATATACACATAAACAAAAGCAAACCATACTAAATAGATAAAGATTGCTAGATTAGAGAGAGAGAGAGAGAAAGAGAGAGATATCCTCTTCACATACAAAAAACTTAATGGTAATATAAGAATATTCAGGATAATTAAGTATCAATAAGAATATTTTGCTAGTTATTATCTATCAATATATAGTCAATAACATTTTATTATTTTTTGAATTAACTACAAATTTTTTGAAGACTAGCAATGACAAATCTAAAGTGCTATGGAAAGCCATCACTCAACTGACTTACCCAAGTTCATATTTTTCCCGTTTTTAATTTTTGAGATTATAGTACAATTAGGTCACTTAACCCCTCTTTTCTCCCTACAAACTCCTATGGACCCCTTTTTTCCTCTCTCAAATTCATATATATATATATATATATATATATATATATATATATATATATATATATATATATATATATATGTGAATATATATACACATATGTATTGTGTATGTATATACACATATATTCACAAATATAACTTGCTCATTCTGAACAATGCCACTCACATTCACATCCTCAGAGCTGACCACTTGATATTAGACTAAGTACTTGGTATTCTTGTTCCTGGAGAAGGCTCTTTGTCCCATGCAGATATTTTGAAATGTTACTGTATGATTGAGTGGTCACTAAATACTATTCAACTCTTCATCAGATTCTGTGCATGAAACTTGCTCAAGGAGAGCAAGATGGTTCAAATGAGGCTGAGTATCAAGATAAAAATCTCTCCATGGTGGACTTGGGTGTTCTAAGATTCTCCAGACTTCATCTTTTAACTTTAAAGAGAGTCTAACAGTGCAAGTACCCTACTTACTGTGGTGAGTGAACATCTATACTGTTTTATAATGGGGTTTGAACTTGAGTTATCTCTGCGTAAGTGTAAGGGGGGGTGATCTTGTTTGTGTCTGGGAGTGTAGAAATGTGTGTGTGTGCACTATGAAATGCATGTGGAGCTCAGACAACCTCAAATGTTGGTTCCTGCCATCTACTCTGAGAAAAGATGCCTTTGCTGCTTGTGCACTTGACTTGTTGGCCCAGGAGCTGCCAGGGATTCTGCAGTCTCTCACCTCTCATCCTCCAGTAGGAGCACTGGGATGGAGGATAATCACACTCTACCTCCAGCTTCTAAGTGGACTCTGGTGACCCAAGCTTAGGTCCTTGCATTTGTACAGCAAACATGTTCAATGGTGAGCCATTTCTTCAGCCTCTGTAACTGTTTTTCAACAAATTAAAGGCCTACCTTTCAGCTCCTATCCTTTTCTTGTGGAGTAACAAAAAGTTCAGCAATTGCATTTAAGGGTATTTGCTTTAACTATATTCCATTATGTTTTATATTATATTAGTTTGAGTTGTTTCCAGAGGGTTGTCTTTTGTTTGTTTGTTTGTTTGTTGCTTTTCCATAAGCTGTTGGTTGTTGACATATGCATAGATTGTAAAGCAGCAGGCATGGAGCTAGTTGTAGTAGTGAGGAAAATGGCTAGAAAATTGAAGTGAATAGACTGCTGTGAGTAGACAATCAGTTTTTGATTTTACTTTTAAATAAATTATGAGTTATAGTTGATATAATAGTATCACCACCACTATCATCACTACTTCAACAACAACACAACCATCAATACCATCACCAACGCCAACAACAACAACAACAACAACACAACACTCAGAAAGAAGTTCCCATACCAGGCTCCTTGGAACTTGTGGATATATTTCTCTTTTTGGCAACAGATGCTGTGAAGATGTAAAATGGGACAAGCTTGAATTTTTCAGATGAACAAGGTCTAATTCTTAAAACTAAAGACTATCTCATAATTGTGGTCAAAAAAGGATGGGTTATAAGACAGTGGGAGACATGTGACATGGCTGGCTAAGGAGAAAGAGAAAAAAGGACACAAGCTAAGAAATGGCACTATTTTCTAGAATCCAAAAATTACAAGAAATCAAGTTATTCCCTGGAGCCTGCAGATAACTACTCAGCTCCATGAGTCTCTGAGGGACCTCTGACCAATAAATCTCAGATAATAAATCTATGTGGTTTATAGCCATTCATCTCATACTAATTTGTCATAACAGCCAAAAGAAATTATATGAAGGACAGGACAACTGAACAGGCATCCCCACTTTAAGGAATGAATCCTATAGATTTGTATATCTAGATTAATCTACTTTTATTTAGAGGCATCTATTCTACAATTTAGTAATGAATTTCCCTTAGCAAATTTACTCATAGCCAACTTTCAAAACTCACAAATTGTCAAACCATGAAATTTGAAGGCTTTGGCTTTAGAGCACATGAACTTATGATTGACAGATTCAGTAAGTATTTTATCCATTGTTTTATATAGGTATTTTCCATATAATGAACATACTGTACATAAGGAAACTTCTATCATCTGAAATTCCAATTTAAGCAGGTCCCATGTGTTTTAATGGAAGTCTTTCTATGGTAAATCATAGAAACTATAAATAGGCCTGTCGGGCAATGTGCTACACAGTGTCCTCCTTAAATGTAGATGCCCAGCCTCCTTTGGAATGACAGCGTATCTTCATCTCCAAGCCTAGGGCAGACAGGTATATATGCCTTCTGCTTCTCATGTATGTTAGAGGTGTGAACAATGTTCCAATTACATTGTGTGAGAGAATGACACAAGAAATCTATGATGAGGTAGATTCCTGGATTCATTAAGAGATTCTGACTCAGGACTGGAATCAGATTCAAGACTTTCTGTTACTAAGCATTGCAAATAATTTCAATGAATAATCTTTGATTCACACTCTAAGAAACCTAGACTTGACCTCAGTGACCTATGTCACAGAAACATTGCACCTGCTTTGTGAGGATTTTTGATAGGCACTTTCTATGTAGACACTTACTGAATGCAAATAGCCAAACCTCATTAGCATCTCTTCTTTTTCTCTTTAAAGTTCCAGTACTGCCCTGAAAACTCTTAATTTCTTCAGCTGTTCTAAGCCCTACTCTCTCTCTTATTTTCCCAACCTCGCAGGAAATTATTCTAAGCCAATCATTTCAGGCTGTTTCTCCTGATTTGATGTGCATCAATCTTGCCTTCTCAGTTGTCCTGGGTTTTCATAGATGGAGGAAATGAGGCCCCACCCTTTATTATTCTCTTTAATCATCTTTGTGATCCTGGAAACTTGGTGTTTTGCTTCATGTGTCCATAACATGACAAAAACTTTATATTTTCTCTTTGTCACTTAAATTTCAGAGATTTACTTTCATGCCCAACATAGACATATACAGTGTTATGGTTTCAGATTTGGAGCGAACTGTACTATCCACATTATATTTTTTCTGCAAGAAAGCCAAATGCAGATTCCATTTCTGCAACTCTTTTGTGTACCCCTGCCACTGTGTGCTCACCCTGTCATAAAATGCAGTGGACAGCTGCCCAGGGAAGCACATCTCATTCACTGGGTGACTGTGACTTCTGACTTGTAGAAAACACACTAAGCAGGAAGAAAGACTTTGTCCTCCCTTTCCTTAGGTCTTGGCGCCTGAAAATTCACAATTCCTGCCTGGAAGGATATGAATCCAAGTAAGCAGGCCTTGGTGCTTCTCTATTGGGCCACCTGGGGCTTGGCTGAATGGCCCTGGTCTAGTGGTTTTGAGATTCAGGAAATGTCTGGCTGCAGGGTCAAGCAGGCCACTCCTGGAAAAATAGCTCACATTGTTCAGACCAGAATCTACAAATATCCAAATGCTACTTAGAGAAACAATAGAGGCACAAACGAAGAGTTTCCCTGACTCTTATGCTGCCAAGCGCAGTTTCCCATGAAATGGGAAAACTGGTGTACAGTTAATGGTTATAAAGAATATATAACAAGTGCAGCAGCCTGAACTCTTCCCATGTATTGTTTTCTTATTGATTCACGATCTCCCACTGATAGACTTTGTATATAGCCAAGGGTAGAAATTTTGGCCTAGAACAGAAGCTAGCCCTTTCATTAATAAGTACATAGACAGCAGGTATCTTTATTTCTGTGGGGTTCTATAACCATGGGGCGCTCTAGTAGATGTCTTCCATCATCTCTGTTTTATATCCAAGACTTTGGTGACTTTAGAGGTGTATTTCAAATCACCTATCAAGAAAGCTCTGGGTTTCTGCTTAGGACTCTAAGAATCCCACAGTTGGCCAAATGCCTATAGTTGTAAGAGGCAAGAAGCCACTTATAGCGCCAACCTCGACAGGCTAAGACTTGCTGGCATGGTTGCTGGCATGAATCATATCGAAACGGTGCTATACTTTCTGTGAGCTGCCAACTAATTCACCTCAAGGAAGTTGGGGCCTCAGCCATTTTTCACCTATATCTGTGGTAACCTCCATGTCACCAGGAAACACCCTTGTACTAACACACCCATGTATGCAATAGACTGACTAGTAGGGAGTGGGCTGACAGGAAAGGGGTGACAGATGGAGATCCAAAGGAGATGCACTTTAGGGCAGGGGAACTTAAGGAGGTAGGCAAGTTGATAGATTACAATTTAAAGTCAACATTGAGATGCGGTCCTTTTCTTCCTATTTTCTATCTCAAATTAGTAACACTTACCTCACTAGCTGGCTGTCACATTGTGAGTGACATTTTCATATTACCATTAAAGCTTCTTCTAACCTTTCTGCTACAGAAATATCATGGACTGGTGGCTAAAAGTGACAGAATGGCCTATTATGGCACAACCTAGTTTAATAATAAGTCCAGTTGCCTCAGTTTTTCCCTTGTGCAAGCTCAGTACTCAATGATATAAATTATAAATGTTAAGTTGGCTCAGTTACAAAAAAAAAAAAAGTGCCCTAAGTATGGCTTGAACAAGTACAGCACTAAAATCATGCTAACATGGGGAGGGAAGGAGTCAGGAGACCTCAACCATACACAGAGAACCACAAGTAACTAAGCATGTGGAATGCTGGGGAAAGAGTCTTCCCCCGGGGAGAGCACGTGGATTCATCATCCAATATAAAATAGTCAACCCTGGAAATATATTCATATGAGTAATATCCTACATACTAAATCAGGAGGACAAAGTGGTACAGAGGACGTTGGAGGGAGGAAGGGGAAGGGCAAACTAATATATATATATCATAATCTCACAAAAAATGTAAAAGTGTCCTATAAAATGTAAAGAACATAGGACATTCAGAAGGCTTTCTTCTTCTTCTTCTTCTTCTTCTTCTTCTTCTTCTTCTTCTTCTTCTTCTTCTCTCTCTCTCTCTCTCTCTCTCTCTCTCTCTCTCTCTCTCTCTCTCTCTCTCTGTCTGTCTGTCTTCCTCCTTCTCTTCATTATTTTCTCCATTCACCTTTGGTAACTTTGTTTGACTCTCTAGTCATCTGCATCAGGAAGACTAGAACAGATACAGTGGCTAGAAAGGGGCAATAGCAGTAGAGGAAGGGAATTCTGAATGTCTGGTCTAGAAGGCAGGATGCACAAGGTAGAATATACCTGGGGATGCCAAGTATGACAACCGGGTCCAATATGACTCATCATGTGGGTGACAGTGAAGCATCAGACTTAGTTTAGACCAGATGTAACAGCCATGCCTTGAATTTCAGCACTCAAGAGGCAAAGGCAAAGGTGTTTAATTCACACATACACACACACACACACACACACATAAAACTTGCTAGTAGCAGAGGCTTTAAAAATATATCACAAAAATGTGGGATTAAAGTTTAGTTCCTAGTGGGCATATATTGTTGTCCAAAAGCTTTTCACGTATATTTTTCATGGAGTTGACATGGTTGTACATACCCTATATCCCAGTCCCAACTTTCACTGAAAGACACTGAGAACAAAATGTTTGGCTTCTGTAGGATAATATTAGTATTTTACTTAATCAACTAATATTCCTCCAGGATGATAAACTAGGGAAATAAAGGCAGAGACCATCCACCTTTCCTAATTTACTCTGAGAGAGCTGCCAAACCATGGATCCAATAGCAGAAGGAAAGAAAGAAAAATAAAGACTGGGGACCCAGTTGAAGATAATGTTTGCATTTTAACCAATGGATCCAGTAATGACTAAACTCAGTATGGCTCTACAACCAAAAGTAGCTGGACTCGGAAGTGGTTATGGATACTTTGCAACAAGGAAAGCCTTGATTGATAAGTTAGATATTGGAGAAAAAAAAGTTCTGCAGACACTAGGAGGTTCTGGGTTTAGAGAAATTGTCAGTAAAAATCGTGTTTAAGTGGCAGCCAACCCTCCCAAGAGAAGAAGTGAGAGAACAATAAAGACACAGAGATGAGGTAGGATGTGGTGAAATTAAGGACTTTAAAAGTGTCAGTGTGGCAACCATAATGTTTGCTAGTGATACAAACACCATTGTGTGTGTTAGGCAGAGGAATAAATGGATGGGGTCAAGAAGAAATCAGAGGTATGGCATTACCACTGCTCTTTCCCTACCAGAATTCACAGCAGTTCTTTCATGTGAGAACATCTGCCTAATATATGGGGATGAGTGAAAGTTTGTCTAAATAAGTAAAGTATATGTCTGAAATCAGCCAGTTAGCTAGGGAACAAGATGAATAAAGGCTACAGAACTTACACTGTCATCTGCACTGCCTGAAAAGGTATTTGTACAAAATTAGGCATAAATGCCTTAGAATATGATTCAACTCTCCCTTAAAGATGCTTCACTGGAAAGACCACAGGAGTAATCTCCAGCCTCTTTCAGATATAGTATCTAAGTGAACATCTGGATCAGGTCAGAGAGTAAGCAATTCCAGAGAACCAACAACAGCAATAGCAGCAGAGTGGTCATATTAGTAATCACTCCTAGAAGTATTCAGACCTAGTCATTAATGCCTGGCTGGCAATGGAGAAGCACAAAGGGCCCGAAGGCAACCAACCATACCCATATGAACTGGCCACTCATTGCAGCTACATCAGGAAAGGAAGTGAAACCATGCCCAAGTCCTTTAATCAGGCTAGTGTGACGTCTTCCTAAAGTGGAATCATCTAGACTACACATCAGATTAAATGCTAAGCACAGCGCTAGACACCAGGAAGTGAGTTCTGGAGACCATCAGTATGATAGGACAAGCAGGTAGAAAAACTTTGAAAATTCAGAAGCACTATGGAAAAACAAAGATCTCAGTTGAAATGAAGTTCACTAATTCAACTGATATTTATTAAGTTCCTTACTTATACAACACTTAGTACACGCAGTCATGGACTAGTTAAGACATAACTATTTAAGGTCTCATACAAATGGAAGGAATAAATTAGCCAACAGAGTCAATATCCCAGTTTCTGCAGACTTTCCCTCCTACCCAAATGGATAAAGAAAAGTAACCAAGGAGATACTGCCATTAATAAAAATGAGCAGGACGAAGAAGCAGACAGCAGAATAAAGTGGCGGGTGGTGGTGGTACATCAATCAAGGCTTATGCTGTACAAATGGCTGCTGAGAAATGGATCTCAAAACAAGACTGGGGAGTGAGCTCTATGCATGACAGTGTCAGCTTGGAAAATTTACAGAACCAAGAAAGAAATTTCGATCTTGAGAAAAGAATTATCTAGAAGGATTAAGAGCACATAAGGCTGAAGAGTACTGAAAGAAAACAAATCAAACTTGAGGCAAGCAGGAGGTAGATCATGCAGGACTATAAAAAAAAAAAGGATGGAGAAGTGAGATGCTTGTGCTGAGTGTACTGAAAAGCCACTGCAGAGGGAAATTGTTTTGTTATGGGCACTTAGCTTCATAAACACATGATATTGTTTCCATGTGTCTTAAAACCAACTGAGAACAGAAAATGGACTTACTTTTAATTTGACTGACCTTAGGAGAAGTCTCCTTGGTTTTCCCTGCCTTTCATGTGACAGCTGAATACAGAAGAGGAAACTGAAGGCAGAAAATATGCATGCATTAATGAAATTGTAAGATAACCAGTTAGAACTTTGTGTAATTCATTCTCAAAGGTAAGATTTCCTTCTCTGGAAGACCGTATGAATTCATCCTTCGCCTTTGTCCACATCATGGGGAAGTTTGAATTCACTGCAATCCATTGTCCAATAGTCCAGTAGCTGAGGGGAGGTAGTACAGATAACATTTTATGCTTTGCTAGGACCGTGGTTGCATTATCACTTACCGTGACAAGGGCTGTTGTATGCTTTTGCTAGGATGCTCATGATGATGTAACACCAACGTGGAGATCAGGCAATGGAAGGCTGTTTTCCAACATTTCTGCAGACAGAGCAGAGATACAGGGGGTTTGCCTTCTCTCAGAGCTTACCTCCTCAGCTCTAGATGCCCTCCATCTTCCTGACTCCTCATAGGGTCTTACTCTGTTTACATGCCTGTGTCTGCACTCAAGTGTCTGCTTCCTACAAGAACTCTGATTAGACTGGATTAAGGACTTCATGTTAGTTTATTCATGTATCAAATTATCTCAAACTTATTCTGAGGCATTGTGGATAATCATGTCAATGTTTGGCTTTTGAGGAACACAACTGAACCTATAGCAATGCCTCTGACTATGGGAGAATAACTAAGGAGGTCAGGTTTCTATTATGCAAAGGGGAGATAATAAGAGTTTAGACAAGGATGGGATTAAAAACATGATGATAGGTGGCCAGACTGGTATACATTTTGATGAATTAATTGAAGGCCCTTCAAAATGGATTGATAATACAAAGCAAGAAAAATCCAAGAGCAGCCAGGAACATTTTTTTCTAGTATTTATCAAGACATAGAGGACAAGAGGTAGCTTTTCAAAGCATAATGGCCAATAGTTTCATTTTTGACCTCTTAAGGTTCTCATGATTATTACTAGTCAGTGGAAGACAATGAAGCAGAGCCCAGTGGTAACATTAGGGTTTAATTCACTGACAGACAAGACACTGCATCCGAGGCACTTTTGTCTTAATTAGACGATATCTCCAAGAAAAGCACACAAAAGTAGAAAGAAGGAAGAGAGTCCAAATCACAGTGCTGTGCAGATTCTAGTCTACAAGAGAAAAAATAAGAATGATGGCAAAATGAAGAACACAGAGTAACAGAAGAAGCAGGAGACATGGGATCCTTGGAGCTAAAAGAGGAAATGTTAAAGACAGACTTCATTACCACCTGCTGCTGCAATGGGGCTGCTGGCAGAGTGGTCCCAAGAGAGCTGGAGACCTGACCTTTGGATTTGGCAAGATCTAGACAGTTAACGACCTTTACAAGAACAGTCTCAGACAACCACAGCACAGAGGTAAAGAGCAGCAGGAAGTTGGAAAATGAATTCAGAGGATAAATGTGTTGAAGGACTTTGCTGTGAAACAAGGTCGAGAAGTGGGACAGTGACTTGAGGAATCAGTGAGTGGCAAAGACATAAGGCACATTAGGCTTTTTAAGGTTGAAGGTGCTAGAACATGTAAACAATTCATTCAAAAGGAACCAATCGTGGTAGAGAAAGACAGACAAATTCACAGTGAAAAACAAGAACAAAATGCTCCAAGGGAAAACACATTAATAGAATGAATCCACGGTACAAGTAATAGCATTTACTTCCAACAAGATGAAAAATAGCATATTGCAAGAAAAGATACAGTGGCTGGAGAGATATCTCAGGGGCTATGATATTTGCCACACAAGTACAAGGTCACCAGTGAAAATGTAGAACCTACATTAAAAAAAAATCTAATATGGAGTTGAAGACTCCTCATCCCAGTACACAGGAAGCAGAGACAGGTGAGAGGAAGAATGCCTCCTGAGGATGTCTTCTAGACTCTATACACACAACCAAACATGCACAGCCACACACTAACATACACAAAGATGAAGATATAAGCTATTAAAGTGTGGTGGACTTCACAGCATCTAAATGTTGTCTAGAGTTAATTTACAGTATAGACCAGTGTTTGGTTATTGTCAATATCTAGGAGCCATATAGCCACCCATATTTCTTCTTGTTATAACAATATTTAGTTAGAATTAGAAACATTTTGAAAAATCAAATAAGGTGTACTTAGAAGTTCTTTATGTTGCTTCATTCCATCAAATTTTCACATCAGTTTCTTTCTTCATTGCCAAAAAACATTTAGTGTGACCTAGTACACTAGACTTCATAGTCATTTTGAAAAAAATAGCTCACAATATCTGCTTCTTATTTGCTGACAATATTGTCAAGTTCCAATGAAACAGAGCGAAGTGTGTAGAATCCCCTAACTGAAGAAAGAACAGAGAAATTTTTTGAGAAATAGATTTTAACACCTTGAGTTCTAGGGAAGAGTGTGTATCATCAAGACAATATTAATTAAAGTTTTCTTTAAAAGCCCTTTCCCCATACTTTAGAGAAAAAGGATCATGCAGCTAGAACACAGCTCCACCTCTATAGACTGCATGTCATCATTCTAAAATTCCTGCATGGGAGTGTAAAGTGCTCCCAGCTGGTGTCCCTCAGGCAGAGACATTTGAAGTTAAAAATGTTCCTAAATAGAGGTCTGGGCCTACAACAGGTGCTCATTTAAAGACTATCTCAAATGAATACCTCTTTTCATGTTGAAGTTAATTAAGTGTACTGACCCATTGCCAAATAGGTTAATAAACTGAACTTTCAGCAGGCCCATACTGAATTCCAGGTAGTCACTTTCAAGAATGTGTGTGTGTGTGTGTGTGTGTGTGTGTGTGTGTGTGTGATGCATTATTTACAAAATTGTCTCTGCTCTTTAAGAGTTTATCAAAATCAAGATGACAAGCTGATGGTCAGTTTAAAAATTATATTCATTTACAACAATACTGAAGAGCTGAAATGAAAATCATTTCTTGTATAGTAACTGTGCCCATGGTAGCTGGTTGGGAGTTTGAGACTAATCTGTGACATTGGCTGTATCAGTGAACTTGAAGGGAGGGCATTTCTGTGCATAAATTCACATTACAGTGTCCATGGTGATATGGGTGTGATTACATCTCTTCGCCCTTAGAGCAACAGTAAAACTAAAAATCTCAATAACAAATGCATTTCATAAGTCATTGTGCACTTGTATGTGTGCAGAGGTTCAGAAGTATGTAAGAGAATCAAGATCCTTCTCTAATGGATGGTGTATGCTTGTGGGAGACATGGAGTATAGAAATGAATAAATATATACAACTCTCATATTTAAATATGTGCTTGAGCTACAGCAAGAGAGACAGAGATGGGTTGCAGGCAGCTTTTGTGTATGTAAAATGTCCTCAGTCTTCCACTACATACACAAAAGCTGCCTGCAACCCATCTCTGTCTCTCTTGCTGTGGCTCACAGTACATATTTAACTATGAGGGTTGTATATACTTATTAATTTCTATACTCCATGTCTCCCACAAGCATAAACCATCCATTAAAGAAACATGCACTAAAGGATTTTTTAAAAGAGACAAAATCAGAATAACTGTAGAACCAATCATATTTACACTATTAATTGCATATCAATTTACCCTGTCATATCACAGATGATCTTAAATTATCACAAATTAAATAAAAAATAAAATGTACTCTCCACCACCATAGCAGTGCTAATTATTCTGTATCATGGTGGTTTTCCTCTTTACCAAGTATATTTTATTTTGGATGGTAAGTTTTCTAGTCCTGCTGTCACTCATGGAAGAAAAGAGCAAAAGAGTTCACCAGTGCCTATCTTTTTGAAGACTGTGTTTTCAAACTTCTAATGGGAAAAACGGAAGTCTGAACGAAAGGGTCTTAACCACGTCAGGCACTACCAAATCCATTGCCATAAACTTTGGTTTCTGTAACTTTACCTTCAGACTCAGATTCATAATGTGACTGGTGAGAAAGGCTAACTAGATTTCTCTGAGATCATAATCTAGCTATGTAGACATGAAGCATGCCAAAAGGTTATAGGATATCCTTATCTTGATTGCTCAGTCCAGAATAACAGCCTGAAAAGAAGGTTAATTTATTGTGACTTTCCCTCTTTGATTTCCTTTACTGACAGAAGACTAGGAAAAGCATAGAAGAGCCTCCTCCACACAGCAAATAGCAAAGGGGTTGCAAAACAGTCCATTTTCAACAAGGATCACCAATGCTATCCACTGTGTGTGTGCAGGTTGTGTAGAATTAAACAATCCAATAAGTTGAGAACATTCACTGTTCAGGTTCACTCTGGGACACATTGAACTAGACCTGAGGATAAAGGATGGAGAGAGAGCCAAGCTCCCTGCCCTGAGGAAGCAGGGAAACTGTGGAGAATGAAAGGTACCTAGAAGAGATTTCCGTAAAGGTCATAACCGAAAGGCTGGGAAGGTAGCCAAAATAAGGAGGGTGAGGAAATGAGTCATGTAGGTAGAGGCTGGTACACAGGCTCAGAAATTGAGCTTGGTGTGCTGGGTCTCGGCTCATGTTCATCAGATGCCTACAGTCAATGTGCAGATTCAAAGGACAAATGGTGTGGCTAAAGTCTCCGTGCTGCTATTAGATTTTGTTCACTCAGCCACTTACAGAATGTCTTTGAGACCAATAGACATTCAAACCACCTTAAACTTTTTCACATGTCTGATGTACTAAAAACGAAGCAAAAAAAAAATGCTCAAATACATTGTTAAATAGCAATGACTCATTGTACAAGAAAATATAATAATACCCCTCTCATACTAATCACAAGGTGAAGTTAATAAAAATAATGAGTTCCTCCAGATAATAAGGCATAGCTTTAAATGTCCAAAATTTACTAAGCCTGTAACCTTATATACTATGGCATATATTTCACTTGGAGGTAATACAAGAGTCTAAATGTAAAGCAACTACGGAACTCGATCTTAATGATCCTTATTACAGTGCCCAAATCATCCATTAATGTAACAAGCATTCACTGAGAGAAATTTTTTAAATGCTGGGAATGGTGGAAAAAAAATGTTTGCACCCTTGCCTCATTGGTCTTGATATCAGCACATCTAAGGCAAACCTTAAAGACAGAGTAATTCTACTGTTTGGTATTATGCTAAGTGTCTTCAGTGCAAAACAAGTCTTATAGGACTCGATTTCTCTAGTTATAAAGAGAGTGAGAAAGTACACCTTTCAGTAGAACCTGAAAACTCAAGGCTAAAGGCTGAAGTGCTGTTGCTGCCTCAGAGGAAAAGGAGGGTTGCTGGGAAACAACAGCAGAGCTAGGAGCCTCTCTCAAACCCCACCAGAGGCCCGGGAAGAAGAGAGAAAGGGAAATGGCCAAAGTTTCTGCAGGCCTCTTGCTCAGAGACTCCAGAAGCAGAGGGTGTGGAGCAGCCCCTTCGTATCGCATAATGTCACACGTGAGAAATCTCTAGGACCCAGAAGGGTTAACACGTTCCTGCACAACTGACTTAGCTGGTTCTGCTGGAATCCTGAGAAGGACATTTGCATTTGGGGGAGTCCTGCGAATGAATGCTTGCATTTCCAGAAATGCAGGTCAACTGAGTCAGATAGGTTTTTCCACCAGCCAAGAAATGCCCTGTTCTGGGCCAGTATCTCTCACCTAAGTGTTAGAACACATGTGGAGGGAATCACCGTGAACCTTCTGGAATGGAGAAAGTAAAGGAAACCAGAGTTGAATGGGTTGCCCAGTGAGTCATGTTATCCAAAAACAAAACCTGGGAAGGAGCGGGTTTTGAAGAAGAAATGAGGAAGGAAGGGCTCCTTACTTCCTAGAACAGGTTACACAATGCAGGACAAGGGTGTGTTCCCATGATGTAGAGCACTTTTTATGAAGTAGAGAATTTTTTTCTCTCAAATACAGTAAGCTACTGTCCAGGAGGAAATCAGAAAATCTTGTGTTTCTTTCTCTGTGAACATTTCGAGTGTGTGTATTGTGTGTATCTTTGTGTGTTAGTGGGTATCTGTATGTGCATTTCTGTGTGTATGTGCATGTGTATGTCTGTGTGTGTGTGAGTATGTGTCTGTATGTCTGTCTGTCTCTGTGTATGTGTATGTCCATATGTCTGTCTGTGTGTATGTGTATATGTGTCTGAATGTATGTCTCTCTGTGTGTCTTTGTGTGTGTATGTCTGTATGTCTGTATGTATGTCTGTGTGTGTGTATGTCTGTATGTATGTCTCTCTGTGTCTGTGTGTGTGTGTATGTTTGTATGTTTATGTGTGTATGTATGTCTCACTGTGTGTATGTGTATTTCTGTGTGTATGTGTGTGTATGTCTCTCTGTGCATGTATATTTCTGTGTGTATGTATGTGTCTGTCTGTCTGTATGCCTGTCTGTCTGTATGTATGTATGTATGTGTGTGTCTGTCTGTCTGTCTGTATATGTGTGTGTGTGTGCCTGTATCTATGTGTTTGTATGTATATCTCTATGTATGTCTGTATGTATGTCTATATTATATGTGTGTGTGTGTGTATGTTTGTATGTATGTGTGTATGTATGTCTCTCTGTGTGTCTGTGTGTGTGTATGTCTGTGTGTGTGTGTATGTGTATTGACATCAGTTGTCTTCTTCCTTCCTCCATTGTTCACCACCTTCACTCCTTCAGTTTTTGGGACTTGATCCCTATCTGAAACTGGAGCCTCCTCATTTTCTATGCTGTCTAGGCAGCGATTTCAAGGTATTTGCCTGTCTTTACTTCTTCCACACCAGTTTGCAGCAAGTCTGTTTGTACATTTTGCTGGGGTTTTGGTTTGTTTGTTTGTTTGTTTGTTTGTTTTTATATGGATGCTAAGAGTCAAAACTCTAGGCCTCATAATTATCAACTGAGTCTTCATCCCCCCTGGCCCATCCTGAATAAGTTAATGAGTTTTCCTTCCTAGATCTGGGACCTGAGAGTCAACATGCACAGGGAACAGTGTTCTCCAAGCCCATTCTCCAGGTCCCCAAGCTAAGGGAGGATCCTTTGCACTTTAAGGGATATGAGAAAAACTTGACTCTTTTTATCTCTTCACCAATTACAGCTGGATTTACTCTTTCCCTTTGATCGCACAGCATAAATTCTGCTAATAACAACGCTGAGCTGCTTGACAGTCAGATGAATCTCCAAAAGAAACCTCATTCATTAGCATTTTAAATATCGCTTAATTCCCCCCATCAATTTTTATTTTCTTTTTTTCTCTTTCTAAACAATCTTGGTTAGATGCCTATTCAGAATAATGCATTTGGGGACTGAAGATGTGGCTCAAAGACTGTGCACCTGCAGGCATGCGCATGGCCTTGAGTGTAATCTTGAACATACAGAGGAAACACGCACATATTGTGCATGCATTGTGCATACCTTCCTCTGCTCTCAATCTCCATCACTACATTTGACAACAAACATAAGTTATGTCTTCCAACCTATATCTTCGAGGAGAGTCACAGTTCTGTTATTACATCTTCTCCCAACTCATGAATGATGGGTAATAAGCCTAGCAAGACATCCAAATGCTTTTAGTTTAATGTGCAAAGCTCTTGTTACAACATGGAGGGTTTTTTCTTCTTTTATTTATTGGATATTTTCCTTATTTACATTTAAAATGTTATCCCCTTTCCTGGTTTCCCCTCCATAAAACACCCTGCCCCTATCTTCTCCCCTGTACCCTGTTCACCAACCCACCCACTCCTGCTTCCTGGCCCTGATATTCCCCCACACTGGGGCATAGGACCTTCATAGGACAAAGAGCCTTTCCTCCCCCCTCACATTGATGCCCAACTAGGCCATCCTCTGCTACATATGCAGCTGGAGTCATGAGTCCCACCGTGCTCTTTGGTTGTTGGTTTAGTCGCTGGGAGCTCTGGGTGTACTGGCTATTTCATATTGTTGTTCCTCCTATGGGACTGCAAACCTCTTCAGCTCCTTCAATGGGAACCCTATGCTCAGTCCAATGGGTTGCTGTGAGCATCTACTTCTGTATTTGCCAGGCACCAGCAGAGCCTCTCAGGAGACAGCTTTATCTGGCTCCTGTCAGCAAGCACTTGTTGGCATCCACAACACTGTTTGGGTTTGGTGGGTTGCGTCCTCAGGTTTCAATTGGACCCATCATTTACCTTGAAGTCCTGGCTCTGCAAATAAAGTGTGTAAGTTCTCAGAGGAAAGCAGGTGGCCAGAATGACTAAGTTACTAGAGCAAACAAAGCCAAATGTCTATAAATTATTTGCTCAAGTTCATGTAACCTTTGATCAATGAAGACAGGCAGGCTGTCAACGGGACTTGAGATAGTAAAATTAAGGCTGTATCCATGATGCTGCTCACCACAGTAACAATAGTTATCATCAAATTATAAGTATTTTTTCTCAGTGTCATGGTAACAAAATAGACTAATGAACACAAAGATAAGCTACCTTCCGCATATGTACTAAACAGCAAATTTTTTTTTAATTAGGTATTTTCCTCATTTACATTTTCAATGCTATCCCAAAGGTCCCCCATACCCACCCCCCCAATCCCCTACCCACCCACTCCCCCTTTTTGGCCCTGGCGTTCCCCTGTACTGGGGCATATAAAGTTTGCAAGTCCAATGGGCCTCTCTTTGCAGTGATGGCCAACTAGGCCATCTTTTGATACATATGCAGCTAAAGACAAGAGCTCCCGGGTACTGGTTAGTTCATATTGTTGTTCCACCTATAGGGTTGCAGTTCCCTTTAGCTCCTTGGGTACTTTCTCTAGCTCCTCCATTAGGGACCATGTGACCCATCCAATAGCTGACTGTGATCATCCACTTCTGTGTTTGCTAGGCCCCGGCATAGTCTCACAAGAGAGAGCTATAACTGGGTCCTTTCAGCGAAATCTTGCTAGTGTATGCAATGGTGTCAGCATTTGGAAGCTGATTATGGGATGGATCCCTGCAAATTTTAAAAGAATTATATAACTCAAGGTTCACTAATATAAGAGGAAATAAGTTGCTGAATATATTATGGAAATAGATATTAAAGGCATATATGTATTTATACACACATGCATGTACACACACACATATATGTATATATATATATATGTATATATATATACACACATATATATATATATGTACATAAGTTTATCTGAGGAACTATTCATGTCTAAATGCATACAACCATAAAACCGTTGCACCTGTGTTTGTGTGTGCACAATTATGTGTGTAAGTGCACTGGATAACTGTAACAATGTGATACATAAGCATATGAAAGAACAACCATGATTTTCTGTAAGCGATGTATGAGAAAATGAGAAAAAAAAACTAAAATCAAAGAAAAAGAAAAGTAAAACAAAAGGGTTGTAGCCAGCCTGCAAAATACCAGGAAAATGGAGTGCTATATACTTTACTCCAAAAGAGAAGAGTCTGTGGTTAAGAGCACTGCATGCTTTTCCAGAGGATCTGACATCAATTCACAGGACTGGCCTGGCTCATAAACTTCTATAACTGTAGTCCCAGGAGACCCAATAACTTCTATGGTGTCCCCAGCATTGTACACATATGAGGACTCATAGTCAGTCAAATATTCATACAAATAAAATAAACATACATCTCAAAGTCAAAAAATAATAGCTATACTTTAATTGTGTTTTAGGTATAACTCCATTGCAAAATACTTAAAAAGTTAACTCTGACACTTACAGAGACAAACACAACCCTTTGCTTAACTTCTGCTTTGATGTGGCTAATTGTAAAATGAGAAACAGCTTTTGCACAAATATTTACAGTACAACCTACATGGAAAATGTTGTAAAGTTATAGAGAAGATAATACATACATTTACTCAAGGACTGAACTCAATTGTCAGGACATTTATCTCATCTATGGGCATGACAATGGCTGATAGTCTTTTATGATATTTGACCTAAAGAGTCTTTTAAAGTTATGCTTTTAGCATAGACTACATAAAGTACCACATCTAAAAAAAAGTGCTTAGTTTTTAATAAAATTGTCTTGAGTAACAGTTGCAAAAAATAAATTTGCAGAGTGATAAAGTTCCATAATCACTAAGCAGAGGTAATGCTGTCTATAACTACAAAGTGAAATGAAGAGGCAGGATATGTAAGATATCACACAGGCAGATTGTGCACCCGGAAGCTGGCAGCCAACACAGAATTGATACTCAACTATAAGGATGCTTTCTATGTGTGTTTTAGACTTCCCTAGCTCCTGCTAAAATCATATATTCACCTGTAATAGGGATTATATCTTAATATATTCATTATATTTCCTTGTATTAAATCTGAAGTATATATATATATATATATATATATATATATATATATATATATATATATATATAACTGCTATTTTTCTCCCCACCTGTAGTCTACAAATAACTCTTGGAATGAGGTTAATCCAGGAAAGGTTTGTTTTTTAAAAATCA
The DNA here is from genome assembly GCF_000001635.26 of Mus musculus. Classification (NCBI taxonomy): domain Eukaryota; kingdom Metazoa; phylum Chordata; class Mammalia; order Rodentia; family Muridae; genus Mus; species Mus musculus. Next base: position 39,826,777 of record NC_000071.6, on the reverse strand, counting down.
CTAATTCCCATTTATTCTGAGACAGAAACAGGAAGAGACCAGAAATTCTTTCAAAGACCAATGGTTCACAATGACAAACTCCACAGGCATAAGGGATTCATCTATGAAAGTATGGACACCTTATATCTGCAGACATTCATATTTTAAACCTTCTAGAAATCAAGTATTTATTGAGACTGCAGAGAGTCCAAATCCCATTTTATACTTAGACATTCATGGTTTAATAACAAAATCTTTGTTTTCAGTGTACACACAATGTACTGGAAATAAGGAATTTTATCTTAGTCTTACATGAATTTGTAGTTACACACTGGGATAAAGATTATTTATTAGGTGGAGGGTTTACAAAATTAAAAAATAAAAAACTTATACCAAGGAAAGCTAGTTCCATCCAGAGAGTTTAAGGAGATGCTGTCTCTTAAGGCAGGGCTAAGAAGTATGTAAGGAACCTCTTCTGTCTTTCAAGTCTTTTTGGTTTTTCATCATGTATAGTCCTGCCTCTGCAATCCTTCACCAGTCTGTCCTTTGTGACTTGAGTGCTGTTTTACACCCATTTGCAAAGCTAACTTCTCTCCTCCTTCAAGCCTTTGCTTAAACTTTAATTCCTTGATAGATTACACCAAAATGTCTTTTTGCAAAAAGGTCATATAGGATTCGTAATTCTTGACACTCTAAGCAGTGGTTTTTAACCTTCCTAATGATGCAACCCTGTAATACAGTCCATTTTGTGACCTCTAACCATAAAATTCATTTTGTTGCTACTCCATAGCTGTTGCTATGGTTATGAAGAGCAATGTAAATATCTGTGATGCCCAATGATCTTAGGTGACTCCTGTGAAAGGGTCACGACTTCCCAAAAGGCTCACATCCTATTAGGTTAAGAACCACTCTTCTAAAAGTTACCAAGATTTGCTGCATTAACGGGCTATGATTTCCTTAAAGGAAGAAAAAAAAACCTTTTCCCTGCTTTGCCCATTGATGTACTCAAAGTAATCAGAATATGTTAAAAATTGTGTTAACTAACTTATTGCCCAATTAATCAACGGCATTGGGTCACACTAATGAATAATTATTTTGACTTAAGAACTGTAAGATGTAAGTACTCCTTCAAAAACTAGGAGATAGAAAATAAGACTATAGAGATAACTTTTTATCTGATGGCACTTGTGGGGCACACACATTGCCTGCAGGTAACAGACAGAGACATCAGAAAGTAGGCACACACAGGAAGACATAAATGAGCCTTTGAAATAATCCCTTTGTTGGACCTGAGGGCTACTTAAACAGTTTCCCCTGGGGTAGTCTTGGTTGGTTTAAAGCAGTTGGGCAGGTATCCAAGTGACCACACAGAGACTGAGTCTGAGTAGCTGCTGTGTTGTACCTGTGGAGACCATTTGGGTTGTGAGGAATTATGGAATCAGCATGCAACTTTTTCATAGGGAGGGGGTCTCCAGGAGGAAGTTGTATACACCAGACACAAAGGGACCAGCCACCAGAGGACCTCGAGGCAGTGAAGACCTCGAAATTTCACAAGGAACCGAGGCTGCTTCTGTCATGCAAAATAGATATTTCATACAAATAACAATGCATATATCTGTATTTTCAAAACATAGCAAGTGATGCTGAATTTCTAGCCATCGCATTATAAAACTAAATACACAGCCTAGAATTGTTTCAAAGTGGGTAATTAAAAATCAACAACAGAGACAGACAGACACAGGGAGTACTCTGATGTGAATAATATGTCAAAGGTAGTGTGGGAAAACCTCAAGTTGGAAAACAGCATGACTTAAAAAAAAATGATACCTTGCTTCTCCTCACTTATCCAATCAGTAGCAGATTTACTCATTCATTTATTCATTCATTAAGTACATAAATATTCATAAGCATCTTTCAAGTACAGAGCTCCAAATACGAGCACACAAGGAGCAAAATAATGAATGTGATACAGTCCCTGACCTGAAATACCCCGGAGTATGACTGAAGAGAGAATCACATGACTGTAATTGTAATGGAGTTGGCCTAGATCTGAACAAGAACTTAAGTGTGGCCCAAGCCAAATCAAACTTTTGAGGTTTCTAGTTTGTCCTCAACTCCCTCACCCCATTTCCCTAAGTCTAAATGATCAGTTTTAAACACAAAGCTGTCATGAAGGTGCACCATGGGCTTCTGCTTTAGATGAAAGGTCTCAAGCCTAGAACATCATTTTGTAATATGTTCATCTTTCAGGAAGAGAAGTCTGATTACAGTAGATCTTTCAATGGGAGTAGGCCATTGAAGGTGACACCCACAACTAGCTCCTGCTGGGTCCTGTGTATCTTAGCTGGCTACCATATAAATTCCATGTTCTTGCTATCATTGACAGGACACTCTCAGACTGGCCTTCATTATCGTGACTCTGCAATAATGAGCCTCAGTAAATCCTTCCATCTTTAAGTTGCTTCTCTCGAGAGATACACGTTCATACGGAAAATAGCTAATACGGAGATTAAGCCTTGTCTTTAAATTATGTCCTAAGATAAATCTATGCCACTAGCCTTCTTTGCATATAAAGTTTTATTGCGTGATTATTTGGAACAGTCATGTGCATTCGCCTAACTATTGTTTGTGTGTTGCCTTCATTCTGCTGAGACCAAATAGTTAGTGGAGAGAGTGGCTTCAAGTAAGACAGAAACATGGTAACATTTTATGTTTTATAAGAATAATTTATCATCTCTAGCTTTTAAATCTTTCTTATCATCAGCACTCAAAATTCAAATGCCCTATTATATCATGCGCAGACTTTTTACCCTCATCACTCACAGTATCCCTAACTTCATGACCTCTCTTAAACCATCCAGTTTCATTTTCCAGGAAAGATTTAGTGCTCTCTGTCATTCTATGGTATCATGTGACCAAGAAAACCAAGCAACACTTTCATAGTATTTTAACTTTGAATTGTTCCTACCCCTTAATCCACAATTCCCTTTGATTTTATGTCTGTATGCAGGAAGTGATAAGTATTTATGGGATGGCCTGCATCCCATATCATATCTTGTCTGCATAACTTTATTATTTACATTCACTCATGCTTGACACCATCACATGATGGTGGTGTCTATGGATGCTTCTTGGGTTTCACTTAAATATATCTTAGGTTCAACCTAATTGTATTGAAAAATATTATCCCAGAAGACTAATAGGTTTTGTGCTCCTGTGTTCTTCATTAATTAAAATATCTTTTATACTAAAAACAGTTCCAAAGTCACACATCTTTCCACCCTTTGTGAATATCCCCTATCAACTTCTCTGCTTAGGTGTCATGGGTCTGAGGTCACCAGATGGTTTGGCCTTGGGTTCCCGTGGATTTGTCTTCATGCCATGCCCTTAACCTAACTTTGGAATATGTAGTTCCTTTCACTCTGTTGATTGATATTTTTTTATGTTCATAGCAGCTTTATTCATAATAACCAGAAACTGAAAACAACCAAAATGTCCTTCAGCTGATGAATGCATAAAGAAAATGTGGTACATTTACACAAAGGAGTATCACTTGGCTGGTGAGAACAATGACATCATGGAATTTGAAGACAAATGAATAGAACAAGAAAAATTTTAAAAGATCAAACTGTGCTCTGATTTCAAGTGAGAGTCTACATACTACGATGGAAAATTTTATATTTTTGTCATAACTTTGAATTTCCATGGCTGCTCCAGGTAGTTCTATGGAGTGAATTAGACCGATGTCTAAGGTTAGACTTCAAGAAGTCACATATATTCACATATATTCAGAAGTCACACATATATTCTGTACTTATTCAGAAATGACCTTGAAAAAATGTTTGACCTATTTGTACCCGAGTTGCCTTCCTCTATATCCCCAGGACAATAGAATCTACTTCCTAGAATTGCTGTGAATTTTCATTGAATTTGTAAATTCAAAGAGTGCTACAAAGTATTAGTTATAATTATAATTGTGCATTAATCTTTGCTTAACCCTATGTCTCTAATATTTGAACTGATATATAAAATTGTTATTTTCCACTTCATTTTCTGCAATTTTCCTAAGCCTGTTTGATTTTGTTTCTAGCCATGCTCATTCATCCAAAAAAAAAATCCCTTAATTAGAGTTTCTGTGTGAGGCTGTTGTGAGTCTCTCTCCTTTTATTAAGGCTCAACTTAGCTTGATCAATGTGTCTTGATATACTTCCTTAGAAGGTGGCAGATTTCAAATGTCAAGAGGGGGAAAAAAAATCAAGTATTTCAGGTTTGTGGGAAGCATGAAGATTGTTGCTTATTCTTGCCAGGTGTTTTAAACTATTTAGAGTTAGAGAACATACTCTTAGCCTAAGAGTTCTATGTAAACTGTGAGGTGGGCCACAGAGGGAGCAGTTTCATCACTAAGGAAATGTTAAAAATCATGCTGTGTGTGTGTGTATGGGGGTGGGGTGTCTGTGTGTGTGTGGGGGGGGGTGTTTATATGCAAGTGAGTGTATGGATATGTGTAGTAGTGTATGCTTGTGAGTATATACGTGTTATTTTGTTCATTTTTTTTACATTTTAAAATTTATTTATTTATATATTTACACTCCAGATTTTATCCACCCTCCACCCTCCAACTGTTCCACATCTCATACCTCCTCCCCACAGCCTGTCTCCATGAGGATGTCTCCACTCCCAACCCCACCTGACCGCTAAACCACTTGGGGCCTCCAGTCTTTTAAGGGTTAGGTGCATCATCCGGATTGAACTCAGACACCGCATTCCCCTGCTGTATATTTGTTGGGAGCATCATATCAGCTGGTGTATGCTGCCTGGTTGGTGGTTCAGTGTTTGAAAGATCTCAGGGGTCCAGGTTAACTGAGAGTCCTGGCCATCCTACAGGATTTCCCCCCTCCTCAGATTCTTTCAGCCTTCCCTAATTCAACCACAGGGGTCAGCATTTCTGTCCATTGATTGGGTGCAAACATCTGCATCTAACTCTTTCAGCTGCTTGTTGGGTCTTCTAGAGTGTGGTCATGCTAGGTCAATTTTTGTGAGTGCTCCACAGCCTCAGTAACAGTGTCAGACCTCGGAACTTCCCCTTAAGATGGATCCCACTTTGAGCCTGTCGCTGGACCTTCTTTTCCTCAGGCTCCTCTCCATTTCCATCCCTGCAATTCTTTCAGACAGGAACAATTATGGGTCAGAGTTTTGACTGTGGGATGGCAACCTCTTCCCTCATTTGATGCCCCGTCTTCCTGCTGGAGGTGGGCTTTATAAGTTCCCTCTCCCTACTGTCAGGCATTCCATCTAAGATCCCTCCCTTTGAGTCCTGGGACTCTCTCACCTCCCAGATCTCTGGTGTATTCTGTAGGGTCTCCCGCAACCTCCTACTTCCTGAGGTTGCCTGTTTCCAATTATTCTGCTGGCACTAAAGGCTTTAGTCCTTTTCCCTCACCCAATACCAGATCAGATTCCCCTCTACCCTCTCAACCCTTGTCCACTTTCCCTCCCAGCTTCCTCCCTTCCTCCCCACTTGTGATTGCTTTCTTCTCCCTCCCAAGTGGTACTGAGGCATCCTCACTTGGGGCCTTCATCCCGTTGACCTTTTTGTGTTCTGTGGACTGTATCTTGGGTATTCTGTACTCTTTTTTTTTTTTTTTTTTTTTTTTTTTTGGCTAATAGCTTATTAGTGTGTACATACCATGTATGTACTTTTAGATCTGAGTTACCTCACTTAGGAAGATATTCTGGACCTTCTTCAGAAAATTGAAAATAGATCTACCTGAAGACCTAGCAACAGTACTCTTGAGACTATACTCAAAAGATGCCCCACCATGCCACAGGGGCACATGTCCCACTATGTTCATAGCACCCTTATTTGTTATAACCAGCAGCTGGAAACAACCCAGATGTCCTAGGACAGAAGAATGGATACAGAAAATGTGGTTCATTTACACAATGGAATACTACTCAGCTATTAAGAACGCAGGCATCCTGAGTTCTGCAGGCAAATGGATGGAACTAAAAAATATCATCCTGAGTAAGGTAACTCAGACCCCAAGGCATGCATGGTATGTGCGTGTTATCTTAACTCTAGACTACTTTTCTTGCAAAACTATGAAATGTTACTGGGATTTAATTATAATAATTTCCTCTCTAAGGTTTCAAGATGACTCACTGGGAGAGAGCTTGTAGCACAAATCTGGCATTCTGAATTTGATCTCAAGAACCCACAGGAGTAGGTGAGAACCAATTTCTCAAAACTGCCTACTGGTCTGCACAGGTTCTCCTTGACATAAGAGTGCCTACAATCACATACAGCTCACACACAAACAACAATTATGATAATATAATATTCTTATCACATTCCCCTTTAGCTTCTATAGTCCCCTCATTTACTTGAAGGATCAGTTGGGTCTTTGGGGACTGTGACATTTACTTTGAGAGAAATCCCTTCTCAGCTCATGAATCAACCTAAGAGATTGATAAATGGTTGGCACCCATCAAACTGTCTGACACACATTCATCCTAACTTCTATTTTACTGAAATAGTTGCTTCCTCCTACTGACAAAGATATTTTTAACTTCCACTTTTTGTTTGCTGATTATAAATTTCTAAAGACAACAAGGAAACAAACACTCAGATGTCATCTGAAAGCAGAGTTGGCACAAGCAGGGCCTTTCAAGACTATAACCACCACCCCCCCCCAAAAAAATATCAGGAGTTTAAAAGCCAATCAGTGCAGCACCTGAATAGCCAATACGCTTTGGTTTAATGAATTAATGCATGGATCCTCAGCATTTTACCAAGCAGGAGCTGAGTGGCTGTATGTAGATACAGAACATATTCCAGAAGTCTCTAACCACTCATTTGACCTCATTTTCTGCAACATTTGGAAGCAAGGCTAAATCCTGTATTCTCTAATGACATGCCTTCCCCCACAAGCCAGCCTCCTCCCCAATATTTGCTTCTTCTCTCTGCAGCTCAGTTGTGAATGCCCAGCAACCAACTGAAGCTTAGAGAGAGAGAAGTTAGAGCTCTAAGGGGAAGATGAAGACTCCTGAGATTCCATGAGTCAGGCTGTAGTTGCAAACTGGGTCATTGGGCCTCAGGGACATGGAGGTGGTATGGCTTGCTGAAGACTTGACATTCAGCCCTGTGGGGGTGTAAGCAAACTGTTTCTCTGTAGATTTCAAATCCTTGCTATCCTCAATTCATTCTCTCTCTCTCTCTCTCTCTCTCTCTCTTTCTCTCTCTCGCTCTTTCTCCAAATGAGAGTCTGATAAACAGTTAAGTTTCAACATGGAAAATTATTTTGAACTTTTAAAAACAAGGAAGGAGGACTAAAGTTATAGGATTTTACTGGGTACATAATGGGTCATCTTCAAGTGTTTATAAAATTTGCAGATTTAACAAAAGAAGAAAAACTATAAAGGGAGAGGAACACTTAAGAACAGGACAATATTGGCTGAAAGCAAACAGGACAAAACAAAGTTTTTTTTTTTCTATTTTTTTTAATTAGGTATTTTCTTCATTCATATTTCCAATGCTATTCAAAAGTCCCCCACGCCCTCCCACCCCCACTCCCACACCCACCCACTACCATTTCCCGGGCCTGGTGTTCCCCTGCACTGAGGCATATAAATTCTGCACGACCAATGGGCGTATCTTTCCACTGATGGCCTACCAGGCCATCCTCTGATACATATGCAGCTAGCAACACGAGCTCCGGGGTGCACTGGTTAGTTCATATTGTTGTTCCACCCATAGGGTTGCAGTTCTCCTCAGCTCCTTGGGTACTCTCTCTAGCTCCTCCATTGGGAGCCCTATGATCCATCCAATAGCTGACTGTGAGCATCCACTTCTGTTTCCCAGGCCCCAGCATAGTTTCACAAGAGACAGCTATATCATGGTCCTTTTAGCAAAATCCCACTAGTGTATGCAATGGTGTCAGCATTTGGAGGCTGATTACCGGATGGATCCCTGGATATGGCAGTCTCTAGATGGTCCACCCCTTCATCTCAGTTCCAAACTTAGTCTCTGAAACTCCTTCCTTGGGCATTCCACTCCCAATTCTAAGAAGGGGCAAATTATCCAAAGCCTGGTCTTCGTTCTTCCTGAATCTCATGTGCTTCTCAAACTGTATCCTATATCTTGGGTATTCTAAGTTTCTGGGCTAATATCCACTTATCAGTGAGTACATATCATATGAGTTCTTTTGTGATTGGGTTACCTCACTCACGATGATACCCTCCAGGTCCATCCATTTGCCTAGGAATTTCATAAATTCATTCTTTTTAATAGCTGAGTAGTACTCCATTGTGTAAATGTACCACATTTCCTCTATCCGTTCCTCTGTTGAGGGGCATCTGGATTCTTTTCAGCTTCTGGCTATTATAAATAAGGCTGCTATGAACATAGTGGAACATGTGTCCTTCTTAGCAGTTGGAACATCTTCTGGAGTGGTATTGCGGGATCCACTGGTATACTATGTCCAATTTTCTGAGGAATTGCCAGACTCATTTCCAGAGTAGTTGTACAAGCTTGCAATCCCACCAACAATGGAGGAGTGTTCCTCTTTCTCCACATCCTCGCCAGCATCTGCTGTCACCTAAATATTTTATCTTAGCCATTCTGACTGATGTGAGGTGGAATCTCAGGGTTGTTTGATTTGCGTTTCCCTTATGATTAAGGATGCTGAACATTTTTTTTCAGGTGCCTCTACCCATTAGGTATTTCTCAGGTGAGAATTATTTGTTTAGCTCTTAGTCTCATTTTTTAATGGCATTATTTGATTTTCTGGAGTCCACCTTCTTGAGTTCTTTTTTTTTTTAATTTTTTTTCCATTTTTTATTAGGTATTTAGCTCATTTACATTTCCAATGCTATACCAAAAGCCCCCCATACCCACCCACCCCCACTCCCCTACCCACCCACTCCCCCTTTTTGACCCTGGCATTCCCCTGTACTGGGCCATATAAAGTTTGCATGTCCAGTGGGCCTTTCTTTCCAGTGATGGCCGACTAGGCCATCTTTTGATACATATGCAGCTAGAGTCAAGAGCTCCGGGGGTGCTGGTTAGTTCATAATGTTGTTCCACCTATAGGGTTGCAGATCCCTTTAGCTCCTTGGCGACTTTCTCTAGCTCCTCCATTGGGAGCCCTGTGATCCATCCATTAGCTGACTGTGAGCATCCACTTCTGTGTTTGCTAGGCCCCGGAATAGTCATACAAAACACAGCTACATCTGGGTCCTTTCGATAAAATCTTGCTAGTGTATGCAATGGTGTCAGCGTTTGGATGCTGACTATGGGGTGAATCCCTGGATATGGCAGTCTCTACATGGTCCATCCTTTCATCTCAGATCCAAACTTTGTCTCTGTAACTCCTTCCATGGGTGTTTTGTTCCCAATTCTAAGGAGGAGCATAGTGTCCACACTTCAGTCTTCATTCTTCTTGAGTTTCATGTGTTTAACAAATTGTATCTTATATCTTGGGTATCCTAGGTTTGGGGCTAATATCCACTTATCAGTGAGTACATATTGTGTGAGTTCCTTTGTGAATGTGTTACCTCACTCAGGATGATGCCCTCCAGGTCCATCCATTTGCCTAGGAATTTCATAAATTCATTCTTTTTAATAGCTGAGTAGTACTCCATTGTGTAGATGTACCACATTTTCTGTATCCATTCCTCTGTTGAGGGGCATCTGGGTTCTTTCCAGCTCTGGCTATTATAAATAAGGCTGCTATGAACATAGTGGAGCATGTGTCCTTCTTACCAGTTGAGGCATCTTCTGGATATATGCCCAGGAGAGGTATTGCTGGATCCTCTGATAGTACTATGTCCAATTTTCTGAGGAACCGCCAGACTGATTTCCAGAGTGATTGTACAAGCCTGCAATCCCACCAACAGTGGAGGAGTGTTCCTCTTTCTCCACATTCTCGTCAGCATCTGCTGTCACCTGAATTTTTGATCTTAGACATTCTGACTGGTGTGAGGTGGAATCTCAGGGTTGTTTTGATTTGCATTTCCCTGATGATTAAGGATGTTGAACATTTTTTCAGGTGCTTCTCTGCCATTCGGTATTCCTTAGGTGAGAATTCTTTGTTCAGTTCTGAGCCCCATTTTTTAATGGGGTTATTTGATTTTCTGAAGTCCACCTTCTTGAGTTCTTTATATATGTTGGATATTAGTCCCCTATCTGATTTAGGGTAGGTAAAGATCCTTTCCCAATCTGTTGGTGGTCTTTTTGTCTTATTGACGGTGTCTTTTGCCTTGCAGAAGCTTTGGAGTTTCATTAGGTCCCATTTGTCAATTCTCGATCTTACAGCACAAGCCATTGCTGTTCTGTTCAGGAATTTTTCCCCTGTGCCCATATCTTCAAGGCTTTACCCCACTTTCTCCTCTATAAGTTTCAGTGTCTCTGGTTTTATGTGAAGTTCCTTGATCCACTTAGATTTGACCTTAGTGCAAGGAGATAAGTATGGATCGATTCACATTCTTCTACATGATAACAACCAGTTGTGCTAGCACCAATTGTTGAAAATGCTGTCTTTCTTCCACTGGATGGTTTTAGCTCCCTTGTCGAAGATCAAGTGACCATAGGTGTGTGGGTTCATTTCTGGGTCTTCAATTCTATTCCATTGGTCTACTTGTCTTACTCTATACCAGTACCATGCAGGTTTTATCACAATTGCTCTGTAGTAAAGCTTTAGGTCAGGCATGGTGATTCCACCAGAGGTTCTTTTATCCTTGAGTAGACTTTTTGCTATCCTAGGTTTTTTGTTATTCCAGATGAATTTGCAAATTGCTCCTTCTAATTCGTTGAAGAATTGAGTTGGAATTTTGATGGGGATTGCATTGAATCTGTAGATTGCTTTTGGCAAGATAGCCATTTTTACAATGTTGATCCTGCCAATCCATGAGCATGGGAGATCTTTCCATCTTCTGAGATCTTCTTTAATTTCTTTCTTCAGAGTTTTGAAGTTTTTATCATACAGATCTTTCACTTCCTTAGTTAGAGTCACACCAAGATATTTTATATTGTTTGTTACTATTGAGAAGGGTGTTGTTTCCCTAATTTCTTTCTCAGCCTGTTTATTCTTTGTATAGAGAAAGGCCATTGACTTGTTTGAGTTTATTTTATATCCAGCTACTTCACCGAAGCTGTTTATCAGGTTTAGGAGTTCTCTGGTAGAATTTTTAGGGTCACTTATATATACTATCATATCATCTGCAAAAAGTGATATTTTGACTTCCTCTTTTCCAATTTGTATCCCCTTGATCTCCTTTTGTTGTCAAATTGCTCTGGCTAATACTTCAAGCACTATGTTGAAAAGGTAGGGAGAAAGTGGGCAGCCTTGTCTAGTCCCTGATTTTAGTGGGATTGTTTCTAGCTTCTCTCCATTTACTTTGATGTTGGCTACTGCTTTGCTGTAGATTGCTTTTATCATGTTTAGGTATGGGCCTTGAATTCCTGATCTTTCCAAAACTTTTATCATGAATGGGTTTTGGATCTTGTCAAATGCTTTTTCTGCATCTAACGAGATGATCATGTGGTTTTTGTCTTTGAGTTTGTTTATATAATGGATTACATTGATGGATTTTCATATATTAAACCATCCCTGCATCCCTGGAATAAAACCTACTTGGTCAGGATGGATGATTGCTTTAATGTGTTCTTGGATTCGGTTAGCGAGAATTTTATTGAGGATTTTTGCATCGATATTCATAAGAGAAATTGGTCTGAAGTTCTCTATCTTTGTTGGGTCTTTCTGTGGTTTAGGTATCAGAGTAATAGTGGCTTCATAAAATGAGTTGGGTAGAGTACCTTCTACTTCTATTTTGTAAAACAGTTTGTGCAGAACTGGAATTAGATCTTCTTTGAAGGTCTGATAGAACTCTTCACTAAATCCGTCTGGTCCTGGGCTTTTTTTGGCTGGGAGACTATTAATAACTGCTTCTATTTCTTTAGGTGATATGGGACTGTTTAGATGGTCAACTTGATCCTGATTCAACTTTGGTACCTGGTATCTGTCCAGAAATTTGTCCATTTCGTCCAGGTTTTCCAGTTTTGTTGAGTATAGCCTTTTGTAGAAGGATCTGATGGTGTTTTGGATTTCTTCAGGATCTGTTGTTATGTCTCCCTTTTCATTTCTGATTTTGTTAATTAGGATTTTGTCCCTGTGCCCTTTAGTGAGTCTATCTAAGGGTTTATCTATCTTGTTGATTTTCTCAAAGAACCAACTCCACGTTTGGTTAATTCTTTGAATAGTTCTCTTGTTTCCACTTGGTTGATTTCACCCCTGAGTTTGATTATTTCCTGCCTTCTACTCCTTTTGGGTGAATTTGCTTCCTTTTTTCTAGAGCTTTTAGATGTGTTGTCAAGCTGCTAGTATGTGCTCTCTCCCGTTTCTTCTTGGAGGCACTCAGAGCTATGAGTTTCCCTCTTAGAAGTGCTTTCATTGTGTCCCATAGGTTTGTGGCTTCATTTTCATTAAACTCTAAAAAGTCTTTAATTTCTTTCTTTATTCCTTCCTTGACCAAGGTATCATTGAGAAGAGTGTTGTTCAGTTTCCACGTGAATGTTGGCTTTCCGTTATTTATGTTGTTATTGAAGATCTGTCTTAGGCCATGGTGGTCTGATAGGATACATGGGACAATTTCAATATTTTTGTATCTGTTGAGGCCTGTTTTGTGACCAATTATATAGTCAATTTTGGAGAAGGTCCCGTGAGGTGCTGAGAAGAAGGTATATCCTTTTGTTTTAGGATAAAATGTTCTGTAGATATCTGTCAGGTCCATTTGTTTCATAACTTCTGTTAGTTTCACTGTGTCCCTGTTTAGTTTCTGTTTCCACGATCTGTCCATTGATGAAAGTGGTGTGTTGAAGTCTCCCACTATTATTGTGTGAGGTGCAATGTGTGCTTTGAGCTTTACTAAAGTGTCTTTAATGAATGTGGCTGCCCTTGCATTTGGAGCGTAGATATTCAGAATTGAGAGTTCCTCTTGGAGGATTTTACCTTTGATGAGTATGAAGTGTTCCTCCTTGTCTTTTTTGATAACTTTGGGTTGGAAGTCGATTTTATCCGATATTAGAATGGCTACTCCACCTTGTTTTTTCAGACCATTTGCTTGGAAAATTGTTTTCCAGCCTTTCACTCTGAGGTAGTGTCTGTCTTTTTCCCTGAGATGGGTTTCCTGTAAGCAGCAAAATGTTGGGTCCTGTTTGTGTAGCCAGTCTGTTAGTCTATGTCTTTTTATTGGGGAATTGAGTCCATTGATATTAAGAGATATTAAGGAAAAGTAATTGTTGCTTCCTTTTATTTTTGTTGTTAGAGTTGGCATTCTCTTCTTGTGGCTGTCTTCTTTTTGGTTTGTTGAGGGATTACTTTCTTGCTTGTTCTAGGGCCTGATTTCCATCCTTGTATTGCTTCTTTTCTGTTATTATCCTTTTAAGGGCTGGATTTGTGGAAAGATATTGTGTGAATTTGGTTTTGTCGTGGAATACTTTGGTTTCTCCATCTATGGTAATTGAGAGTTTGGCCGGGTATAGTAGCCTGGGCTGGCATTTGTGTTCTCTTAGTGTCTGTATAACATCTGTCCAGGCTCTTCTGTCTTTCATAGTCTCTGGTGAAAAGTCTGGTGTAATTCTGATAGGCCTTCCTTTATATGTTACTTGACCTTTCTCCCTTACTGCTTTTAATATTCTATCTTTATTTAGTGCATTTGTTGTTCTGATTATTATGTGTCGGGAGGAATTTCTTTTCTGGTCCAGTCTATTTGGAGATCTGTAGGCTTCTTGTATGATCATGGGCATCTCTTTCTTTATGTTTGGGAAGTTTTCTTCTATTATTTTGTTGAAGATATTAGCTGGCCCTTTAAGTTGAAAATCTTCATTCTCGTCAATTCCTATTATCCGTAGGTTTGGTCTTCTCATTGTGTCCTGGATTTCCTGGATGTTTTGAGTTAGGATCCTTTTGCATTTTGTATTTTATTTGAGTGTTGTGTCGATGTTCTCTATGGAATCTTCTGCACCTGAGATTCTCTCTTCCATTTCTTGTATTCTGTTGCTGATGCTCGCATCTATGATTCCAGATCTCTTTCCTAGGGTTTCTATCTCCAGCATTGCCTCACTTTGGGTTTTCTTTATTGTGTCTACTTCCCTTTTTAGTTCTAGTATGGTTTTGTTCATTTCCATTACCTGTTTGGATGTGTTTTCCTGTTTTTCTTTAAGGACTTCTACCTGTTTGGCTGTGTTTTCCTGCTTTTCTTTAAGGACTTGTAACTCTTTAGCAGTGCTCTCCTGTAATTCTTTAAGTGACTTATGAAAGTCCTTCTTGATGTCCTCTATCATCATCATGAGAAATGTTTTTAAATCTGGGTCTAGATTTTCGGTTGTGTTGGGGTGCCCAGGACTAGGTGGGGTGGGAGTGCTGCGTTCTGATGATGGTGAGTGGTCTTGATTTCTGTTAGTAGGATTCTTACGTTTGCCCTTCGCCATCTGGTAATCTCTGAAGCTAGCTGTTATAGTTGTCTCTGTTAAGAGCTTGTTCTTCAGGTGACTCTGTTAGCCTCTCTAAGCAGACCTGGGAGGGTAGCACTCTCCTTAGTTTCAGTGGGCAGAGTATTCTCTGCAGGCAAGCTCTCTTCTTGCAGGGAAGGTACCCAGATATCTGGTGTTCGAACCGGACTCCTGGCAGAAGTTGTGTTCCACTCACTAGAGGTCTTAGGATCCCGTGTGGAATCCTGTGTGGGCCCTTGCGGGTGTCAGGCGACTCTGCTGGCAAGGTAGCCCGGGGCTCGAGTGGAGCAGAAGGGGCTTGTGCCCCAGGTCAGGTCGTCTGCTTCCCTATGTACCGCAGTCTCAGGTTCCGCGCGATTGGATTGGGGCAGGCGCTGTGTTCCACTTACCAGAGGTCTAGGATCCCGTGGGGAATCCTGTGTGGGCCCTTGCGGGTGTCGGGCGTCTCCGCTGGCAAGGTAGCCCGGGGCTCGAGTCTTTGCTGGCCCTTTAAGTTGAAAATCTTCATTCTCATCTATTCCTATTATCCGTAGGTTTGGTCTTCTCATTTTGTCCTGGATTTCCTGAATGTTTTGAGTTAGGATCTTTTTGCATTTTGCATTTTCCTTGATTTTTTTTGCCTATGTTCTCTATGGAATCTTCTGCACCTGAGAATCTCTCTTTCATCTCCTGTATTCTGTTGCTGATGCTGGAATCTAGGGTTCCAAATTTTTTTCCTAGGGTTTCTATCTCCAGCGTTGCCTCACTTTGGGTTTTGTTTATTGTGTCTACTTCCCTTTTTAGGTCTAGTATTGTTTTGTTCATTTCCATCACTTGTTTGGATGTGTTTTCCTGTTTTTCTTTAAGGACTTCTTCCTGTTTGGTTGTGTTTTCCTGTTTTTGTTTGTTTGTTTTTTAAGGACTTGTAACTCTTTAGCAGTGTTTTCCTGTATTAATTTAAGTGAGTTATTAAAGTCCTTCTTGATGTCCTCTACCATCATCATGAGATATGCTTTTAAATCCGGGTCTAGCTTTTTGGGTGTGTTGGGGTGCCCAGTACTGGGCAAGATGGTAGTGCTGCTTTCTGATTATGGTGAGTGGTCTTGGTTTCTGTTAGTAAGATTCTTCCCTTTGCCTTTTGCCATCTGGTAATCTCTGGAGTTAGTTTTTATAGTTGTCTCTGGTTAGAGCTTGTTCCTCTCTTGATTCTATTAGCCTGTATCAGCAGACCTGGGAGACTAGCTCTTTTCTCTGAGTTTCAGTGGTCAGAGCACTCTCTGCAGGGTAGCTCTCCTCTTACAGGGAAGGTGCACAGATATGTGGTGTTTGGACCTGCCTCCTGGCAGAAGATGGGGGCCCCGAAACAGGACCTGTCCCAGAAGGTGTGCCGCTTCAGCCTGTCACAGAAGCTGTTAGCTTCTGTAGTCCACACTCTTACCTGCGCAGACTAGTCTCAGAGGGATCCAGGAACCAAGATGGCTCCCTCAGGTGCTCCAGCAAAGCCCTCCAGGGCAGGGCGGATATGTCTCCTCTGGTAGGGAAGGTGCCCGGATGTCTGGAGCCCGAAACGGGGTCTGCCTCAGATGCTGTCCTCTAGGGACCTTGGGGGTGCCCACCGACTCTGCACCCAGGTGACCTGGTGCTGGTGCCGACCAGAAGTGATTTGGACCCTGGTCAGGCTGGGTTTTCTGCTTCCCTAGTGCTGTCTCAGGTCCTGCGTGATTTGATTGGAACAGAAGTTGTGTTCCACTCAGTGGTGGTCCTGAGATCATGGGGAGAGTCCTCTAGGGAACCTTGGGGGTGTCCACTGACTCTGTGCCCAAGGTGACCCGGTGCTGGCGCCGACCGGAAGAGACTTGTGACCTGGGAAAACAAAGGTTTTCACAGACCAGATACAGTAGTCTCTATCCTAACCTTCCCTCCATTGCTCCTTCCCTCCCTCCTTCTCACTCTCCCAGTCCACCCCCTTACCCCTGCTTCTCTGTCCTATTTTCTGTAATTTTTTTGATGTTCTAGTTTTCTTACCATGTATGTACACAGATGTTTCAAATATGGAGTACTTATCACCATTGATTCAGTATGTATTACCAAGAGTATTGTCTATACTCAGGGAATTCAATGAATGAATGTGTAACTACCTAAGGGCTGGACCCTGAAGAGACAACTGCAAAGGACACATGTATAGCTTCATTCAATCAGCTAATAGAATGAAGGATGATGCTTACATAGTATAGACTGTGTCCAGGTGTCCTGTCACCATCTGTTGTCCCCGATACCTGTGGAGCCCAAACATTAAGCTATAAAAGAATTTGATAAGTGTTTGTGGATATCTAAAGGTTTTGAGCAGATGTATTGCCACACACTCTCTATGCAGCCATTGTCAAGATCTTCTGGAAAAGGATGTTAGTCCAAGGTAGGTGGTGCAAAATATGAAAATTGCAAGAAAAAGAAAGACTAAATTCAAGACTTTCCAATTGAAACACCCTTTATTAAATACCAACCAGAAAGATGAACACTCGTCAGGTCCATACCTGGAATTCTGATAGGGTTAGCACTGAATTAGGTCATTCAAGTGCCTATAATGGCCAGACCCATATGACTACATACTTTCTGCCTTTAACCGATTGGAGGCAGACAGCTCGATGTACTTCCTGTCTACCTATGTTCCACCTAGGTGTGATCAAGAACATCCTTGTGTATGACTTGCAATGTTACATGAACAAAATCCCCTAGCATTCCAGGAAGTGATTTGCCCTTAGGCAAATGGAGCTCAGAGGTTGGCTTTGGCTCTTATAGTGGGGGTTTTCACACCTTTTTCTCAGCAATTTGGCACAAAGGTAGTACAGACAGGAGAAACAAACTTTAAATTAATTCCTTCTACATATGCCACCTTTGTAATCAAGAATTACCATGGCTCATACTATTTTCAAGAAAGTTTGTATTTGCTAGACAAAGGAATAATAAAAGAACACTTTTAAAAAATGATTATTCTGAAAATTTAAAGTCATGTTTAAATTCCTTGGGTTAAATGCTGGTATACTTCACAAGCACGTTTAATAAAAAACGTCAAAGATAAGAAAACCATGTTGAATTTAACTCAAATAGTGGCATCTTAAGGAGTCTGGGACTTTTTTTTATTGTCCTTTTGGTTGTAATATATGAGTTTGGAGTGTGTACACTTGACATAGAATTATCAGAAATATTGAGAGATAAATCATTAGGGGAAAGATGAAGCCTGTTGGGTGACAATTCATCATAAATATCTCTGATTGTTGTAAGTGTGGACTTGAATTCAGAAGATAACAGCTAACTGTTCCAAGTCATTGTGTTCTGAAAAAAAAAAACTTGTGGAGAGAGACAAGTAGTTATGAACAGAGGAGATCACTTGTTAAGATATTGAAGGAGAGAGAGAGAGAGAGAGAGAGAGAGAGAGAGAGAGAGAGAGAGAGAGAGAAACTACCTTTAAACTTGGAAGTGGTCCAGACCTGGAAAGGATCTAATGGTCTTCTTCAAGTAGATTTGGCTCTGGAGATGAGATGTGATTTGACAGGTTTCTGTGGGATATTTAAACATTAAGATTTTTCTGTATATGCTGTTTTGATTCATGTAACCTGACTTGGTGGGTCTGTCTCTAGTCTTCTACTGTCATGGGTTCCTTTATTATAATAATCTTGGAGTCTGGAATCTTTCGCTTGACTCCATTCTCCAATCTAGAAAATTCTTTACATATTCTGTGCAAAAGCATGAACAACCTTTTTGCTTCCCAAGAAGTCACTTCAAATATTTTTTTCTGGAATATTTTAATTTACTACTGAAGGCAAAAAAAAAAAATATATATATATATATAAAATAAAAATTTTTTAAAAAGTTTGCCTTATCTAGAAGGAGAGGTGAAGATCCATCGTTGCCCCTTCTAGGGATCTGGAGCTGGAAGCTTTGTAACTTTAATGCCAGCCTGTGCAATTTGTTGGAATCTTTTCTAAAGATAAAAGTAAAGAAAGTGCTAAGAGATCTCAGGTAAACAGTGCTTGCTTGGCACTTGCAAGATGATGGAATCAATACCTGGAATTATAGGGTTAAATAAATAAGCAAACAGTAATTAAAGAGATGCACTAAACACTGAGCCTAAAGTATCATGACATACAAGAGTTTGGAGTCAGGAAGATGCTGATGTAGATAATAGTTTGGTCACATATTGCTATGGCAGTGACCCCATGAGCCAAAGGGTAGGGACACAGGTGATTGAAATATAACATGTATTTATGATTGAAGGAAAACCAAGCCATCAGTCACCAGTGGCCTTTCCATCTTTTCATGCACAAGCTGTGCTTTGTTGATTATGGCAATTTGAGTATCTGGAACATAATAGGTACTGGGTAAATGTTTGTGTGATTACTATAATAACATATGCAAAATGCTCAGAGAAGAGTTGATGTTTGCTCCGTGAATGCCATTGTTAATGTTGTTATTCTCATTAAAATGAGTAAAAACAAAACAACAAAAACAAAAGTATCTTTAACATCCCAGGATAGGGACTCTCCCTTTTCTCATTGTCAACACCATTCAGCATCACTAAGTTTTGCTCCTTAGACAGGAGTAGAATGGAATTCAAGGTCAAGGTGTAAAATGTGAGCCTGTCTATCAACAACAGTAAAAGATAAGAGATGGGGAAGAAGTTGCTGTTCTAGGTTGTGGGAGGTCTGAACCCAGAATGAAGAAGGCCTACCCAGGATTTGAGTGTATTGCGTCCCTTCAGTAGTGCTAATGTATAAGTCACAGCTAACAGGCAGACTTCCATGCAATGAGCAGGTTCAATGAGACAAAAACAACTTTCTTAACAACAGCAACAAAAAAAGTAAGAAATTTTTTTTAAAAGATGGAAACTGAGCCTGACTAGCAAAATGAACCAACTGAGAACCTTCAGAAGTCCAGAAGCCCTGGAGTCCTAAAATATCTACCCAGGCATTGCTCTCTCTCTCATTCTCTCTCTCTCTCTCTCTCTCTCTCTCTCTCTCTCTCTCTCTATCTCTCTCTCTCTCTCTCTCTCTTTACTTTTTTCACTGTCCAAATCCAATCATATTTTCCATCATTAAGTTTCCCAGGGCTAGATGATCTCCTCTGTCACAATTAATGCCACTGAACATGGTTGAGCTTATGCTCATTTGCAATGCAGAACTCATCAGTCAGAATCCATGAGTTTGAATTATACAGAAAGACCAAACAAGAAAAAGAGCCCAAGCCATAGTGTGGCAAAATAAGTCCTTCCAGGCCTTCTAATGTGTTATCTGGTAAATGTTGATCAAACTTCCTATCACTCCCAGTCCGTTCTTGTTTGTTAAATTGTCAAAGAGAGGTTTGTTGAATTAAAGGACTCTGAGTTCCTTGGAATTTACTCCCTGCACTATGAGCAGGCTGAAATAGGCATACTACGGAAATAATTACAGGAGAATGAGGTCAGAGTATACCACTGAGCCATGCAGTCACGAGATAATGGCTGTGAAGCAAGCAATTCTTAGGAATCCTTGATTCTCGTGAACTATGTTACAACCATGGAGATCAGTCCCAGATCCTGTTGTAGTGTTGCTTAAACCTTCTCATGGATGGAAAGCAAATTCTAAGGGGGGAAGGGGCAAGAAACACTTGGAAATGAAGCCAGATGGTAGATCATAGTTTTCAGTACACCAAAGAGCTTCTCTAGAGTGGCCCCCTCTCCTACTAACCACTCTCATATGTATTCCTCATTGCATGTGGGTCAACTCTGCTTTATCGAGATGCAGGGTTGGGCAATGATGGGAAAGCAGGGTATAGAGTCAGGCAGGAAATCTGCCTTGGTTGAACTGATATGGGGAAAAGCTCTTTTGAGTACTCAGCTGAAGAATGAAAGGCTACATAGCTAGAAGCCCTGTTCCTGAAGACCTTTTATGAGTCAGTTCTCTCTCAGCTTAAGATCCCCCCCCCAAAAAAACATTTCCAAATAAGAAGCAGAGTGACCAGAATGCCTGGGCCAGGAATGATGCAGGAGCCTCTCAGGATAAAAGAGCGGGGTCCAGAAATGACAAGATGGGAGAGTGCAACAAATAGAGAAAGTAAGAGAGGTGGTGTGGGCGAAGTGGGGAGCAAGATAGACAGAGAGGCCTCCAGCGTGAATGGTAGCCCAAGGGAGAAAGTACTTGCTGAGAATTTCAAGGAAGTCTAAAATCTGTCATGTGATACTAAGGAGACGTTGGAAAGCTTTGAAATGCTAGGGGGCAGACAAGTCGAGTGGTGTGGAAATTTGTTCAAGTTGTGTTAGAGTTGATAAATGCTAGGCCTAAAGAATACCAACAGCCAAAGTAGTATCAGCTTTGAAGTTTGTTGAACTAAAAGTATGCATGCACAAATATAGAAAATTGGATAGAATTGAGATATCAGGAAGGCGGTTTGTGTAAGGGGTGTACATGCACATCAGATGCCTGTGCCCATGCAGGCCACAACACAACTTCAGGTGCTGCCCACCTTTAATTTTGAGGCAGGCTTTTCTCCTTGAGGCCTGATGATGGCTCAATAGATTACAGTGACTGTACGAGGAGGTTTAGATCCACCTGTGCCTGCCTCCCCAGTGCTGGGGTTAATGTTATGTATCATCATGCTATAGCTTCTGGAGATGAAACTCAGGTTTTCATGCCTGCTGTATAAGCACTTTGCCTATGAGACTATCATCCCACACCTCAAGGAAAAGAATGTATCTGGGTGAATTTTGATGGGTGCATTATTTGCTATATCATGCCCATTTTAAAGGCTCTTCCAGTACCTCACCAGGCAGAGTAACATCACTGCTCTATCTCATGACATCTCTACAGTTAGTTCAAGTAAATGGGTGGGTTTCATTGGCAATTCCATTGGGGTTCCTTTTCTCTTCACTTACATGCTGTGTTCAGCATCCATGGTGATTCACTTTGGTGAAAAGTGAAATGTAGATGCAGCGGCAGGATTTAGCACTTACAAAGAGATTCCCATTGCCATAGGACTTTTAAAAGTTTAGACCTCCAGAGACACATCATGCTATCAGAAAACCTACTTCAATCCTTTTCTTTAATGGGCCAGAAAATTGCTTTATAAATGTTAAGGTATTAAAATAGAATAAGAAAATATAAAACAGCACAAACAAAATTCTCTTTAGCAATATCTAACATCTGTCTCTGAAATGAGAGATACTGATGACATAAAATAACCAAAAAGGCACATGCTGGCTGGCCTCTAGGGAGGCACTTGGTAAACTTCATGATGACAGGGACAGAGTTAGTATCTTTTCAAGACAACAAATGGAGACACACTGAAGAATTAGATTGACTAGCAGGCAAGGCTATTCCTGCTTAATGTTCTGAGAGTCTGTCAGTGGGGTGTTATTTTCTTGAGGGATCTTCATGGCAGAGCACTTCCTCATTCGAAGTCACATCGACGCTCACTCATCTGAATGAATTAGCAGTCCTGTTTCTGTGAACCCACCTGGCACACACGCCAAATTGTGGTCAGGCCTGCATAGTGCTTTCATTGAAATTGCATAGAAAGAGTATCACTGGAGCAGCCCCTGTCAAGTCTCTAGTAAATGGCTATCATTCCTTGTTCTTTGTCCTCATCTTCATCACAACCTCAAATGCACCTGCCGTGCTCAGGAAAGAACTTCATTTTGGTGAGGACAGATGTCCAGTGTGTGTTCCCAGTTCTGCAAGCCATCATTAAGAGGAGATTCTGATAAAAGGGTACAAACAAAGGCTAATGGGCATCTATGTAAACTTCATTTATTAGGCAAATAATGCCAGTATGAAAGCCCCTCCCCCAATCATTTAAGACATCCACTTTTATATAGCAAATGTGGTATATTCCAGACCCAAGCCCTCAAACTACTTAGGTACCAGTGACTTGCAGTCTACCCTGTGGCCATCCAGAAACTATCCCTCTCTGGGGATCATATTTTATCTCTAGGGATAAATTCTATCTTCCTTTTGATGGAACAGCAACGTGTATATTTGCACAGACTAGAGGTTTGTACAGGACACTGGGAAAAAAATAAAAGGAAGACAGCATCCATCACTTAAATAATTAACCAGAAGCTAACATTTCTTTCCAAACAAAACATGGCCTTTTGGTGTCAGGCCAACACCACCCCCAGTGGGATGGTCGCAATGAACTTGTAAGCACAAATAAGGCAAACAGACTGGACATGAGTCCTCTGTTGAATTATCCCATATTGACCCAGGAACATTCAGACTATAAAATATGCAGAAGATGCAAGGTTGAATCAAAGTGCACTCTGTAATGCGCACCACACCAACTGAACAGTAAAATGTGATTTAATTTACTATATAATTTGCTTGTTCAACAAAGCTGAAAGATAACTCACTTAGTGCCACTTTGCTTCTAAGTAAGCCGGTAACTGGTGCTATCCTTCCAGTGAATAGTTCTGTTGTTGATGCCAGAGAAAGCTGTTTCAGTGGAAAATACACAAAATTAGGGGTCTGCTGCTGTAGTACTTACAGCGCACCCCTTTTGTCCTCATCAAGTTTATTTCTGCATGGAGGCAATTATAGCTCTTTGTTTTCCTAACTCGATGAAGTCACTGTGTCTTGCTTGGTGGCACACAGCTAGGGAAAAATGCATTCAGCCAAATTTAGAAGCATTTGGAACTCACGAGTTGTGAATTGTGAACCAAACTTGAATCTTTTAAAAGCTCATCTGTTCTGCAGTGCATGCCAGCTCTGCTTACAGCTTCACAGCCTGGGCCTTCCCCTCAGGACCAAAGCCAAGGGTCCTGACATCCCTCACACTTCTCCCCATCATCACTCAGGGGTGTTATCTGATAACAGATTCATAGATGCAACAAGGCAAGTGTATCACAGGCCCTGGCACCAGCACACTGGGAGGAGACACTCTTCAAAAGTGGACTCTGGGTTTTACTACCCCAACCTTTTACAATTTTCTAAATGTCTCTTCAATCTCTCTTGTCATTTTCTGATCATATTATTATATAGATCTGATCTAACCTGTATCAACCAGAACCTGAAAATCAGTTTCTCCTCCATACTTCTCTCTTGATAGAAGTTTGTCATGTATATTCTCTTTTAAGATTAAATGTGTGTGTGTGTGTGTGTGTGTGTGTGTGTGTGTGTGTGTGTGTGTGTGAGAGAGAGAGAGAGAGAGAGAGAGAGAGAGAGAGAGAGAGAGAGAGAGATATTTGAAGAGAATTTGAAGAGACTATACAAGCAGAGACCAGATTTGTAGGTCTTGGCTCCCTCCTTTCAGTCCTGGAGATGAAGCTCAGGTGATTTTATCCCTGAAGCCAGCAGTTCTCAATCTCTGAGTCATGAACCCCTTTGGGTCTGCATATCAGACACCTGTATATCAGATATTTATGTTACAATTCATAATAGTCGGAAAATTACAATTATGATGTAGCAATGAAATAATTCTAGGGTTGGGGGTTGCTATAACATGAGGAACTGTATTGGGAAGCTTGAGAATTTCTGTTTATGCCATCTTGAAAGCTTATATCACACATTTTCCATCATATTGTCTTTGTGAAACCTCTGGTTGCACATCTCACGCTCCTGTTTCAGTAAAATTCCAAGCTCTGTTACTTATATCTATATTGTCACTTTTACTCATGAGTGTTTCCTGGGCAGCTCCTAGGTACCAGGAACTTGATGTTCTCCACGAGGTAGGAAGCCTTGAGTAAAGCCAGGAACCACAGTCATCCTAGGCTTTGTGTAAGTCAGTTGCACATTTAAAAACTGATGATTATCTCAGAGGAAGAACCTGCAATGGGGACAGCAAATTCCAATAAAAGCTATGCAAATCATATACTCAGGCAATGTCACTGTTCACAAGGAAAGCCTTCCAGGGAACGAGAAGAGGCAGGGAAGGCTTGTCTCAACAAACGAAATAGCTTGTGCAAAGGCATGAACAAAAGAGAGAGAGAAACCAATTCATGGACTCTATTGCTGAGTGTGTCAGCATGAGCCCGTAGGTGTCAAAAAAGCACAATGTGGTTCTGATGATAAAGTCCTACAGGAAGCACAGAAGCAAAGAAAACAGCAGGTGCCAGTTCATGAAGAACTCAGCTCAGAGTCTTAATGAGTTTGGATTCTTTCATGAAAACAAGTAGTTGGGATTTACATTATTGTATTGTGTATGTGCTTATTTATTTATTTATTTATTTATTTAATATGTAGGTGCAGATGCCACAGTGTAAGGGTAGAGGTTTAAAGACAACTTTTAGAAATCAGTTCCACCATTTGAGATCTGGAGATTAAATTCAGGTTATCAGACTTGACAGTAGGTGTATTTATTGCTAAGCCCTCTTACATGTCTACAACTAACCATGCTATCCAATGATTAATAATCAGTTAATAATTGAAAATATATTTTTCATATAATATATTTTGGTTGTTTTTTCTTATTCCTACTCCTCCCAGGTCCTTGCCTTACATGCCATTTTATCTCTTACTAGAATACAAATAGACAATTAAAAAATAAGATAAAATATAAGGAAACCAACCTGAAAAGAACCAAACAAACACATAGAAGAAAAATAGCCAAAGAAAAGTACAAGAAACACATCTAGCTGCAGAGGCACGCACATTCAAACAAAGGAATCCCATAAAAACAAACGCCTGGAAAACAATATATACACAAAGGACCTGTAAAGTTTGGGAGTGTAAAGAAGTTCCAAAAGATGTTCTTGAGTTCGTTTTGTGTTGATCATCTACTGTTGAGCATGGGGATTGGTCTTAAGAGTAGTTTGTCCTATTTATATCACTAGTACAGTTACAGCTTCTTGCTGGATGGAAAGAGAAGAATCACCAGTGAGACTCCATTGGAAAAACTAACTTCCGTTTTCAAATACATTTCAGTTGAAAACAGCTTTTGGATTATGATTGCAGGCATGTGCTCACTTCTCCTTTCATGTGTAGGACCCCATCAGGTCAAAAAATTTGCAGGTATTGTGCATATTGCCACAGTCTCTGTGAGTTAATAGGTGCAGTGGTCCTTCTATGTTTGGAAGGCTTTGCTTCCTTGGTATCATCCAATTCATCTGATTCTTACTATCTTTATGCCTCCTCTTTCAGAGAGTTCCATGAAAAGAGGAATTTAATGGAGACATCTCATTTGGGATTGACTGTTCAAAGTTCTCTCACTTTTTGTACTTTTTCCAGCTGTGGATCACTGTTTTTTTCCCCACATTTTGCAGGAAGAAGCTTATCTGATGATGGATGCAGAAGATCCTTGTCTATGAACATAGCATTCTGTTGTTAGGAGTCACCTTTTGCTCTGTGCCTTTAGCAGAACTATACTATTTAGTTTTCTCCTAGGTTACTGGATCTAGTCTCAGGTTTCTGGCTATGTGAACTGTGTTGGGGATGCGTTCCATCTCATGGAGTGGTCTTAAATGCAGTCAGATAGTAGTTGGTTACTCTCACACGCTTTGTGCACTACTGTATTTTTCAGGCATGTCACCATTGTAGATAAAAAGGTTTGAAGCTAGATTTATGCTTACCTCCCATTTTGGTAACACACAGAATAACTTCAATATCCTGAACACTGGTCAGTATGAGTAAAGCCACTAGCTAGGCACCAGCTCAACTTCTTCATGTTCAGTGAGTTGTGTAGCTGTTGTCTTTAGAAATAAGGTTTGCCATCAATTCATAGATGGCAACCGATGGCCTTTGCAATTGCCTGAGTTATTTGGGGGGTTCTTTGCCTCAATTCAATTACATGTGATCTGTTCCTAGAACTGGGAGCTTCATTCGGTATTCAGAGATGTGAAATTGGGATTCTGATTCCTTTGTTATTTAGCAATTCCTTTTAGATTACCTTTATATATATGAACTTCTACTACATTAAGTTTCCATACAACCCCTCAAATGTCCCGCAAATGTTCTTCCCCATATTCCCTCTATCACCCACTTCAGCCCTCCCTCTCTCCATTTGGTACTCTAGTTCCAGTTCTACACAGCCATCCATAACTATTACCCCTTCTTATAAATGTTCAATTCTTTCACTCTAATCATTTACCCTATACCCAAGCTATCTGGTTATGTGGATTGTAATCTGCTTATTGAAGACTTAACAGCCACTTGCAAGTGAATACATACCACATCTGCCATTTTGAATCAAGATTTATCACTCAGGATTTTCTTCCTAGCTCCATCATTTTACTTGTGAATTCATTATTTCCTGTTTTAAACATAAGAGTATTATCCCATTGAATAGTTATAACCTATTTTCTATAGCCATTCAACTATTGAAGTACGTCATGAGATGTTTCTTGTTTCAAGGTTTTAGGAATAAACCAATAATGAACATTTTTAAAAGGGATACAGATCTAAACAGAGAATTCTCACAAAAGGAAACACACATGGTTGAAAAGTAACCAAAGAAATGGTCAGCATGCTTAATCATAAGAGAACTGCAAATCAACTCCTCTATAAGATTTCATTTTACACATGTTAGAATGACTAAGGTCAATAAAAATAAGTGACAAATCATAATAGCAACAATATACAGTAGGGATAACACTCATCCATTGGGTTTAGGAGTACAGACCTGTACAGCCACTATGAAAATCAGTGTGAAGTTTGCTGAGGAAGCTGAAAACCTTTCTATCTCAAGATCTAGCTATACCAATCTTGGACATATACCCAATGGTTGCTTCATCCCATACAGAGAAACATGCCCAATGATTAATTTTCTTTTTTTTTTTTTGAGCTTTTATATTTGTGTTTATTCTTCATTTAACTTTATTTTAAAAACACTACTATAGTTGAATATTAAAACAAAAACAATAGCCAAGTAGTGAGCTTATTATGATTACAGTCCTTTCCACATTCACTACTGCATACAGAATGTCAAAGAGTGACTGGCCCATTAAGAGGTCTGACACTAAACGCCACCTCTGGGGTGATGTTCATCATCCTCATACGCTTCTCCATTATAATGGCGCCGTCTTTCCTGATTTGGATCAAAGTCCACCAGTTCTACCTGATCAATTTCATCAGTCTCTTCTACTTCCTTCCTTTCAGGAAGGAGTTTTTCCAGCAAAGAGAGTTTATCAGGAGAGAGAAAGCCATTTTCAGGAAAGTTTACCTTAAACTCAATGATTAGACGTCCCTTTTCATATGGCCGACGATATATTGGCATACCTTCATTTAGCACACATTTTATATCCCCATGCTTGACAATCTGACCTGGATGAGAGGTGATGACTATGGTTCGGTTGTCAAGAGTAGATATTGGCTTTTGGAAGCCGCACAATGCTTCAACCAGCTGTATGTCCATACACATGAAAAGGTCTTCTCCTCGCATTGTAAAAACAGCATGGTCCTTCTGATCTAACACAATGATAATATCTCCTGGCTCCAGTCCTGGTTCTTGGTCTCCTTCACCGTGGAATGTTATCTTCTGACCATCTTTCATGCCTTTATCAATATGAACTTCTAAAATTTTCTTCTCTCGAACTATTTTTCTTCCATTGCAGCTTTTACATCTGTCTTTTGGACTGATGCGTTCTCCATGACCCTGGCACTCCATGCACACTGACTGAATTTGCTGAACCATTCCTGGTCCAATCTGATGAATCCTTATCTGCATACCTGTCCCCCGGCAGCTGGGACAGCACTCTACTGCTCCTTTCTTACCACCTCGGCCTTCACATTTGTCACAAATCACATTCTTTTGCCGAGCCAGTTTTCTTGTTGCACCATTATATAAGTCTTCTAAGGTCACTGAGAGCTGATGAACAACATTTTTACCTCTCCTTTCTCTTTGCATTCTTCCTCCTCCTCCAAAGAACATATCAAAGATATCCATGGGTGAGCCAAAACCACCACCTGCTCCGCCCTCTTTAATCGCCTGCTCCCCTCCTTTATCATATAGTTCCCTTTTTTTGGAATCAGCAAGAACTTCATAAGCTTGAGAAATCTGTTTAAACTTTTCTCCTTCATTTGGATTCTTATCAGGGTGGTACTTCAAGGCCAATTTTCTATATGCCTTTTTCAATTCTTCCTGGGTGGCATTGGGTTTTACCCCCAAAACATCGTAGTAAGTGGTTTCTTTCACCATATTTACAGCCGGTGAGCGGGCCGGCACCAGAGAGCTGAAAGGAGCGGAGCACAGCGCAGCTCAGCCACAGGCTGCTCCTCCACCACCCACCGAGCGTTCTGGAAAGTTCCCGATTAATTTTCTACTACAAAACACACACAGACTTTCTGCCTTTGTTTAGCCTTCAGAGTCTTCAGGGACCCACTCTCCACTTGTTTACAAAAACTATGTCTTTTTTTCCATGGGTAGACTTTATTTCTGATATAACGCACTTTCCCTGAACATATCACAGATCCCTATTTTTGGCCCATGAATATTTGTTCCCATAAGTGGTTTTCAACAACAGTTATGCCTATTCTCCTTTTTATTAATAGTGTAGGACCTCTCCATATTTTTTGTATTTTCTCATTACATACCGTGAATCTAGCCAGAATTAAGTGTAGGGAAAGAAAATACATTCCATCATTCAGTAAATATTTACTGAACACATGGGATAAAAATCGTCCTGAAGAGAGAAGAGATAGCTATGAATGAGATAGATGAGCACTCCACTCTCATAAAACACATTTGTCCTTTATAGGGATAGGAACAACCAGTGTATGGGCAATTCAAATGTGGCTTCCCTGATAGTTATATGGTAAGAGAAATGCAAGAAAGAGTGTGAGTACCTGGGAGAAGACCTTAATTTACACCAGTGAAGGCTTCTAGAGAAAAAAAAAATCTATGAGCAAAAATCAAAAGAATTAGCCAAGTTAGCAGAAGAGAAAGTTTAAGCATCCCAAGGTTGAAGGGAATCAGACTAGAAAGAAGAAAAAAATTTAAGCAATAAACTCAACTCAGTATAGTTAAGGCTTTAAATGAAGCGTGAAGAGTCAAATTTCAATAATTGGAAAATGAAGACAGGCCCTAGGGATAAGAATTTGGGGCAATAGTGGTACAATCCAAACTAGGTCCAAATTCTTTTCTTTTCACTGTTATTATTGGGGCAGGGGGAGGTTGACTTGGCAGGAGCTAAGTTGATATCCTGGAAACCAATATGGAGAAAAGACTTCATCTTTGCAGTAGTGATGATGCTGAGATGACAAACAGCCCTCCCCAGGGCCATCGAAGTTATGGGGAAGCTTACTACCTTATCAACGTGCACCTCTGTGAACAAGGATCAATTAGAAAGTAGGAGTTGGGTAGAAATGGCAATGCCCCTCCAGGATGCCAATGAGGGTTGAATAAATAGATAAGACATATGAAGAGTCCCAATGTCTTCACATTCCAGGGTCTAAGTTCTCAGTGTGAAACAGCAAGACTCACTCTCATGTGCCCCCAACTTACACTATTTTATCAATGAGAGATGAGGATGCAAACCAATAAGAGATACTAGCAGTGGCTCAAAGGATCAGTATCCCAGGTCTCCATAATGGTAGTGCCAGTGGTTATGGAGCTAAGGCAACACCTAGTAGAAACATTTAAGGGGACTTAGATACTCCTTGATATGATGGCTTGAAGCCTTACATCATCCTTCCAAAGAAAATGATTGACATAATGAGAATAATAATTTAATGGCAATCATGCCAATGGCCTAATGAACCTGCTCATGGTGTGCCCAGGAAAACAATTTCTTTGGAATAACTCATGCAAAGCAAAACATACAAAGAGTGCTAGGCAATAAACATGCAATTACAGTTTTCTGGTTTTAAAATTGTGTTTGGGTATGTGGTACAAAATCTCTAAAATATAATTACCGAGGGACATAGTTTAATTTGTATCAGTCACGATTTACAGCTTGTCTATGTTTATAGAAATGATTGTGGTTCGAAGCTCCTTGTGCTTTCCTTGATGCATAAAAATGATTATCAAGGCTTTAACAGAAGCCGCCTTCACAGAGAATTGGCAGCAATGGGCCCTTTAATCAGGAACAAGATCTTACAGAGCCAAGGCATGTAAATATGCAATCTCAGAACAACAGTTAACTTTTCATAATGAGAGCGTTGGAGACAACCGGGGTGAGACACCACAGAAAGTACCCACCTACCCTAATGCCAATAATAAATGGCTACTGGGCACTGAAGGCTGTTCTCACTCCTACATCATTTTGTCAAGCCCAAACACAAGCCAGGTTTTGCCATCAGTATATAATAGTAACATTTGTCATTATGGCAAATAGATTACAGCAAGAGTGACTGTGAGACTTTCCAAAAAGATTTCATGAGCAGAGGGTGAGGAGGCAACCCACAGCGACGGGTTCTCATGATCATCATTGAGTGATAGCTATTGTGGGGGTCATGAATAAGTGATCTCACTGCTTTGGACTCTAGACTTTTTCATCTCTGTATGGAGGAGGAAAAGGGGAAGAAAAACAAAGATGAAGCAAAATGGCTCTCAAAGACACTGCATGCCACAAGAAATGATGAATCTCTGTGGAAAAAAAAAATCATGTAGTTCTTAGAATAGCCCATCAGTGAGTATGTTTACACACTCACATAGGTACACCCACACATGCAAACAAAAGCCACATTTACACTACAAAATGTAAATGAACATATTATTTCTTTTGTGTGCTAGAGGGAAAGGGTTTGAGACATAGAATGTCTGTAGCTTTCTATAAATTGTATAGCATGTCTATGGGCAATTGTCAGACACTTTTACCTGGAAAAAACTACTAGCAGGAAATAATATGAAGTTCAGCTACCTTAATGTGACAATATGGGTTGGCTCATTTCTCCTCAAGATCAGTCCATTTGTCTGGTCATCTGAAAAGCTGCACATGCTGTCCTTTGGTAAGTAGTTAGTGCTTCATTTTTCACAAGAGTAAAAGCTGTTGGAGAGAGACAGAAAGAAGTGTAAATGCACTTAAAAGGATACTCAGCTCCAAATATCCCTATTATGAGGCATTTAGATAGCACTTCACAGGTACAGAGTTTCACCTAATCATCAAATTACATTTGTATGAAATAAACACTGTGGAATTTATTATCTTATGCCCCAGAGTGAGTTTAAAGGCTTCAACTACTTCTGTAGAATGATAGTATAGCAAGACACTTCCCTGTGAGTCTCAAATAATAACACTTCTATCAAATCACTACCTAACAAGCCACAAGAATACTGAGAAGAGAAGGCAAAGAATAGGTGAAGACTAGAAATTTAAGTTTCAATAGCAGTATTGAGTGAATGGAAGCTAAGACCTGGTGGAGTCACAGGGATTTATGGGGTAAGTGTACACCAGGAACTTGCCAAGAGTCTAATCAAAATGGTATGATAGAAGCCTACCTGGTGAGTGTATGGAATGTTAAGGTAAAGGCAGTATATGTGAGAAAATGGTAGAAAGACTACCAGGCAAGTGGAAAGTCGGCCACATGTGTCTTAGAAATGCCAATCATGATGGCTTTTTGGAGCTGTGGGAGGGTTTTATGCAGTAAATAAATGGAGTCATATCTTAAATATCTCTCTTTGGCACTGTACTACTGAGAGTAGCCTATAAGGGGCAAGAACAGTGCTGTGTGTGATCAGGTGATAAAGATGAACAGGGAATTTTTATCCAGGGAAATGGAGTTGTAAAGAAAGGAGAATTAGCCTCTAAATCAGTGGTTCTCAACCTGTGAGTCCTGACGCATTTGGAGGTTGAATGACCCTTTCCCAGGGGTTGCCTAAAACCATCAGGAAACACAGATATGTCCATTACAATTTATATGTTAGCAATTAGTAAGTTAGCAATTATTAAAACAGTTACAAGAGAAAGGGCACTAGAGGAAGACAAGCCATGGGAGGTAAAGGTAGAAACAGAAACAAAGTGTCCCGGAAGCCAAGTTACAAAAAGGATTTCAGGGAAGATGAGGCATTGAGTTATTGAGATTTACATGGAGATGTAAGGACCATTGGACTGTGTTGAATACCAAGGCTGTCAAGAGGAATGGGTGATGAGCCTATGTACAGAATGGGGGGGGGGGATAAGAAGGTCAGATACAGCTGCTAATGACCATGTTATTTGTTGTTCATATATGTCATTGATAATGACCAAGTAAGTTATTTGTTCAAAGGGAAGAAGGGTAGTAGCTGTTAGGGAATATGGGGTCAATAGACATGTTGTCTTTCAGTTTTATGGTGAAATGAATAGATGTTTGTTCAGACACGATGGGAGTGTTGAGGACACAGGAAACATTTCTCAGTGAAGAACAGAAGGAAAAACTGTCTGGAAAAGTATCACAAACATTGTGTTTGCACAGGAGAGTCTGTGAAAAAATCCAGATAGTAACACCCAAGAAGTCACAGGTGTTAGGGGTAAGCACCAAGAGGTATGTAGATGGGTGGCTCTGTCTAATGTTCATTAATCTATCATAAGTGTCTCTGCACTGCCCCACCCTGTCTCCTGCTCCTCACTAACTCTTCCATGTGAGACACAAGGATTACTCTATCTAAACTTAGAGTCCCAATTGCTCTTTGAGATGATTAAGAAAAACCCTAAAATCTGACTAAATTTTCTGGCAATTCCAAATATGTGCTTAAAGAGCAATCAAAACACATATGAGAGAAGAGAGAGAAATTCAAAGTCAATAAACTTCTAGAATTATACAGCTAGAAAATTCACTTTAAAGTGCCATTTTGATTACAGAAATTCAAAATAATAGAATTGTGGTTTGAATTGCTTATAAGAAGAGAGAGGCCAGCCCTTAGTGCAGAGGGATTTTGGATGTCTTACATTTCCACAGGTCCCAAAATGAATGTTTGGCTTCTGTACTTACAGCTTAAAGGTAGCAAAGGGAAAAATCAGATTTCTGTGGCTGGAGGCAGAAGTGACTGAGAATGTGAGACAGTCTTCCCCTTGGAGAGTCTCTATAAACAAGGTGAAAGGATTCCCATCAGGGGTCAAAAGTGAGTGTAAAGATGCAGAGCAGGAGAGGCAGGAGCAGCAGCAGTAGGTGAGAAAGGGGGCAGTGGAGTGATTCTCATTTTTTCAACCTCACACAGCAAATCGTCAATAACAAATTCTGGATACTGGTTTAACTCAAGTCACATGCAAGAATCGGCACCTGCTTTCTCCTGGGGCTATTGGATGAATCCTACATTCTTTTTTCTAGGGGAGATTTTCTCATCCCAGCTAAGCATTTATTTCACTTGATTGTGTGTGTGTGTGTGTGTGTGTGTGTGTGTGTGTGTGTGTGTGTGTGTGTGTGTATGCATGTATGTATGTGTGTATTCATGAGCACATGTGTATGTGCACTACTTGGTATTGAAGAGGTCAGCTCAGGAACTTTAGAAAATTCCACTGGACCCCTCCCTTCCTTGAAGAGAACTGTCATGGGCACCCCTCCCCTCTGGAAGGGAGGGGCTAATTACATTTCTCTGATCACAGGGAGGAGGAAAGAACCAAACCGAGCACCAGCCACCTGAGGATAGGGGAGGCCCATGGACACCTACTTAATTCTTTAAAGACTAGTTTAAACCCAGCACTCGAGAGGCAGAGGCAGGCAGATTTCTGAGTTCGAGGCCAGCCTGGTCTACAAAGTGAGTTCCAGGACAGCCAGAGGTATACAGAGAAACCCTGTCTCAAAAAGCCAAAAAATAAAAAATAAAATAAAATAAAATAAAAAGTTCCAGTTCTGCCAATCACACTGTGCCTAATGGCTGCTGCCTCAAGATCTGTATAAAGGATCACTGGATGGTCTGCCTGTGGTCGTTCTCTCTCTCCATGTGCAGGGCGACCCCAACATGTTGGAACAATACATTTCTCTTGCTTTTTGCATCAATTCCCGGTTCTGTGTTGTTCACTCTGGGAGCTCCCAGTAAGCTAAGGCTACCCAGAGTCTTTCATTATCCTTCCTCAGGAGCCATCACATTTTTTTCTCTTTTTTCATGACACAGAATATCTCACAGGTCCAGAGGTTGACAAGTTAGCTCTGCCTGATAGCCAAGGAGCAACAGGGATCTTCACATCTCTATCCCTCCTTCTCAGGCCTGAGGGTACAACTTTTCCATTACATGCTTGGCTTTTTTTACATGAGTTTTGTGAATTATACTCATGTCCTCATACTTGCAAGACATGTTCTTTAGCAGCTCAGCCATCCTCACCAGCAACTGATACGTAACACTCTTGGTTTTTCTATGTGTGATGGTTAGCTTGTGTCAAGTTGATAAAAGTTAGAATAATCTGGGAAGACAGAACATCAGTTGTGAAGATGCCTCCATCAGATTGTCTGTAGGCAAGTCCCTGAGAAGGTTCTCAATTAATGATTGATTTTGGGGGGCTGCCTCCTTGAGCAGGTGGTCCTGGGTTGTATAAGGAAGCAAACTGAGAAAGCCATGAAGACTAAGCCAGTAAGCAGAATTCTTCCATAGTCTCTCCTGAACTTCCTCACTCCAGGTTCCTGCTCTGCTTGAATCCTTGCCTTGTTTCCCCTGAGTGATGGACTGCTAATGGGATCTGTAAGTCACCGAAATGCTTTCTCAGCCTTGCTTTTCATCATGGTCTTCATCATAGCAATAGGAAGCCAACAAGTATGTTATGTGTGAAATGGAATTTATCCTCCCAAATGTTCACATGCTAGAAATGTGGTCCTAAGTATGGTGATGATAAGAAATGATGAGGTTTTCAGAGGTGGGGCTTAGAAAAAAAGATGAATAGATCTTTTGTAGATTGCCACAGAAGAGATTAATTCTTGTGGACACGTTTTGTTTGTTTGTTTGTTTGTTTGTTTTTTCCATCCCTTCACCAAGAAAGGTCTGTTTGCAGAGAGGGGTGTCACTCTTGGATCTTCCAAGTCACCAGGAGACTTCTCCTCACTGAGGCCTGGTCACTCACCCTATTGTGATTCACCCAGGGAAACCATTCTAAGATCCAAGAAGACACTGATGCCATGTTCAGAAATGTGCAGAAACTTGAGTTCAATCTCTTCTGTCTACAATATACACAATTTCTAGAAGTATTTTCTGGCCACAACAACAAAGAACAAAACAAAATAAATGTCCATCCATATCTGCAGAAGTCCATATTTGAGACTTATAGCCTATCATTGTTTTTTTAAAAAGCCAAATGCTTTGAGTGAATAATTCAGGGAATAGACTAGACACTTAAGAAATGTGTTTCTCTTTCTATTCAAATTTGCCCTCCCTGCTGTGCCTCTCACAATCCTCCGAAAGGCGCTATAAATATCTTTTAGAAGATTTGCTGGCGACATTACTCAGATGATGTAAACAAACTTCAGAGAAAAGAAAAATATTGGCAAAATACTTTCCAAGAGAAGAGAAAAGGAAAGAGAAGAGGAGAGAGGTGCAGTCATCCATGCATGCTGCCACTGTGAAGCATCCCCTTCTCACACCTCCCATGAAAACTTTCCCCTGATCTGTCCATGCATACGAGGCACATGCCAAAGCCATAAGTGTTCCTCAAAAGTACAAGGGCATGAGTTTAAATTTATGTGAGAGAACACACATCACGAACATCCCTGAAAGTCAGTGTGACCCAAGGAGGTAACTTCCCTCTTCAGAAGAATGTCACTGTTAACACAAACCTTATTACTATCATTATCAGTTCTATATTCTACAGGAAGGTATCTAAGGTTTTGGACACAGAACTGTGTTGGACCCTACTAGCCACGTCTATCAACGAAATGATGTGCCTAGTCTGTTTTCTTCAATATGAGAGTGAGAAAAATGCAATGGCTTCCACCAGGGCATCTCTTCCCATTCTGCTGGCCTCAGCTTCACTTTCAGTGAAGAAGACTTGTAAGAATAAATCGTTGCCTTTTATCCAGTGAGGGAATCATAAGTGAAGGACAGCCCTGAGTGTGGCAGTTTTAATGCCTCTCTCAGACCCTTAAACAATGGTAACTGAGAAGTCCACTGACTGATCCTCACCCATCCTCACTACTAGGCTGAGAAAACACTGAAACATTCCATTCCAGATGTCTCCATCTGTGTTCTCAGGTTTCCCATGTGTAAAACTGCCAATAATATAATATTTATGTGCTGCTCCCTAGCTGGCTCCCCTCTTTCCCCTAATTGTGTTTCCCGGAGTCACCTTGTGAACTTACTGCTTATCTCAGAACAGCTTCTGGAGGAAGTCAAAACATGGCAGAAAATGACAGCATGTAACACTTTAGTAACTGGATGTCAAAAGTTTAGTAAGCTTATATCAGCTAAGGTTCAACCAGATAATCATAAATAGTAGAGTGTGTTAAATAATATGTAATATAGTAGTATATATAGCAATATTTGAAGTCTGTGAGACAACTATTCGAAGAATGGACTGAAGTCCTGAACAGGAATCCTTCCTGATAACAAGCCAGAGGTAGATGTTCTTCCTTGGGAGAACTGAATCTCTGTTCATAAGATCTCTAAACAAATTGTAGCAAGACCAACAGATTCTAGTGGACACAGCCTTCCTTATTTACAGTCAGTGAATTTTGTACGTAGACATCTGCAAAAACTCCTCTACAGCAATATATATCTTTGTGTCTGACTCTGATATGAAGACTAAGGTGCAGATAAGTCACTATGTTAAATACCCACCCATCTCAAAAGTATTAATCCAGAGTTCCTCCTGCAAAAAGA
This sequence comes from Mus musculus, assembly GCF_000001635.26. Lineage (NCBI taxonomy): Eukaryota > Metazoa > Chordata > Mammalia > Rodentia > Muridae > Mus > Mus musculus. The sequence continues at coordinate 39,789,696 of NC_000071.6, read as the reverse complement.
AATGCAGGGACAGAGTGGAGCAGAGACTGAAGAAAAGGCCATCGAGCGACTGCCCCACCAAGGGATCCATCCCATCTACTGACACCAAACCCAGACTCTTTTGCTGATGTCAAGAAGTGCTTACTGAGAGGAGCCCGATATAGCTGTCCCCTGAGAAGCTCTGCCAGAGCTGGACCAATACAGATGCAGATAGATGTTCACAGCAAACACAGCACTGAGCATGGGGACTCCAGTATCGAAGTTAGGGTAAGAACAGTGAAGTTGAAGGGATTTGCAACAACAACCATATCATAGAAAGAACACCAATATCAACCAACCAACCCCCTGCCCAAAGCTCCCAGGGACTAAACCACCAACTAGAGTATGCAGGGGGTACCCGTATCTCCAGCTGGATATGTAGCAGAGGATTGCCTTATCTTGCATCATTGGTCCTGTGGAGGCTTGATGATCCAGAATAGAGAAACACTAGGCTGCTGAGGCAGAAGTGGGTGGGTAGGTGGGGGAGGACCCTCATAGAGGCAGGGGGAGGGAGGAGAGGATAGGGGGCTTGTAGAGGGAAAACTGAGAAGGAGGGATAAGATTTGAAATGTAAATAAATAAAATAACCAATAAAAATGAACAAAAGAAAAGAAAAAAAGAAAAATAAAAAAAATTGAAAAAAATAACATCATAACCAAAATAAGTACTCACAAATACCAGATTATTGGGTATTGGCTCTGTTGCATAGTATGCACATTTTACTTAATACCAATTGTATTGCAAATATGTCCTATCTCAGAAGTAAATTCACCTTTTTAATGACCAAAAAGCATTTTACTATCTCAGAAGTAAATTCACCTTTTTAATGACCAAAAATCATTTTACTATCAATAAACATTATTTTCCAAATTCAGTATTGTATGGATGATGTGGTTTCTTGTTATATTTTAATTCTTTCATAGATCTAAGTGTGTAGTGAAATCTTCCTGCATCTTGTCGGGAATTCCTCTTTAATAATTAGGCTATAAGGCTCTTTCAGACTGTTTTTGAAAGGATTCAAGTTACCTAATTCAAATGCCTACAAGAAGCATTGTGTACAGGAATTCATCTTCCCTGGGGACTTAGAATGGTCCTGTGTGGAGTATTGTTGGGAGAATTGGGAAAGAGTTATCAAAATAATTTTCAGATGCCATGAACCAGATGAGAGTTATACTGAAAAATGTTTCTGGATGATTGACATATTTGATTTTCTTTTAAGTTGATATTAGTGAATTCCCACTCTGAGCCTTTTTTTTTTCTCTAGGTTTAACCACATTGCTATATTTATACTTTACATAAAGAAGTACTATTTTAAAATGTAGAAAAGGAAGTAAAAAGAGATGTCTGCTGAAGAGCCAGCTTATGGGACAGGGAGGGTTCTGCAGTGGAGTTCAGGATGTTAGACGGCTTCTGAACCCTCAGCATCAGCAGCATCATAGCTTAATACACTACAGAAAAGCACAGTGAATGCAGTCAGTTTCGTGTATTATAATTAAAAATAAAGAAGAGGGTGACAAATGAGAGTAGAATGTTGCTAAAAAATGGAATGGATATGGAGACGATTTTTGCATGGAAGGAATGGCACAGAGGCTTCTGAATATTTAAAGCTGCAGTTCAGAGCACTGAGCACCTTAGCTGCAAGCAGTGAGCACCTTAGTGTTTTTCATTGAGTCCTAAGATTTAAAACTAGCAGTGTTTTGTGTCACCATTTACGACCAAATAGAAATTATGATTTGATTTTATATAAGATTTCTCTGAGGCAAACAAAATGTCTCAATGAGATCAATCTTTCGACCTTGATTATTTTCAAGGGAAGATATATTTACATTCTCCATATTCATGTGCAGAACTTTTGCCACCTTCATACTCAGATTAAATCCTTTAGCTAAATATTAAATCATACACATAGTCATCAAGAACTCTATGAGGAATTCCAGCATTATGTGAAAAATGGAGAAAATAAAAATTTAAAGTTACCTTATCAAAAACTCTGATGTATTTTTAAAACATGTATTTGATAAGTACAATGCCCTAAATATTAAATGTGAACAATAATTTATTTTAGACCTAGGATCTTTAATACCATAATTGGCTCAGACTTTCCAAGGTAGATCTTTTGCAATGCACTGGTCTTGATCAAAACCTTGAAGATATAGTGGACTTAGAACAACATGGACCTCTCTGGTATCAAACTCTGGCCAATGGTTCTATGTGACCACTCTTGCAAGCATAGGAATAGTAGCTTTGGACTACCTTAGCCCCCCACCCCCCTTTTCTTCATTTGAAGTACTTAACAATAACTCTATAATATGCTAAAATGTAAAATCTTGAGATATACAAAGACTAAAATAACCCAGACTGTGTGTTTCAGATACCTCACGCTACAGAAAGCTCTTCACTCACTTAGCTTAGCCTAGAGTGCCATGTTTGCCGGGACATGAGATCTAAGCCAGGCTACTTTCTAGATGTTCTTCAGCAAGGCCTGGGCACATGAAACTCAGTCTCTTCATCTGCCCTAGACAATACTTTAGTGCCTTAGAGGGACATTTCATAACAATTTAATGATTTACTAGCTAGAAGTATGCTTTGGTTGAAAGGGGGTGCAGTATCACTACCCTGAGCAAGTTAGTAACCAGTACAGTGTGGCCTACTTTACAATACAGGGCTTCCTATCAAGTACAAGATCTCTGAAAGTATTTCCAACTGATAAGACTTATGTGAGCTCTGAGGTAACAAAAATAGTTTTTATCTATGTTAATATTTTTGATAAAAGCTTCCCCATTAAGGAGTACTGTTCTGACTTCTGTTTTCTCTTTTTATCGGACACCAGTGTTGGACTTCAGATTTGTTTTGGTGAGAACGAGGGACAAATGGAAATGAACAAGATTTCCAGTTGTTTAATAGCACATAAAAGCAGGAGTGACCCTGATGTGTGAATTACCTCTGTCTTTGCCCCCATTTTGGCCCACCTTACAACTGACACACATTCCTGACAAGTGGGTGTGAATTCTCCATGTTCTTCATCTCTGGTGTTAAGTATGAAAATGTATGGGGAAAAAATACAAGACTAAACCCTAGGTTTCCCAGTGCAAACTCAAACAGAAATAGTTCAGGCCTGCATAGTCCATTTTACATGTGATCTAGCCAGTTGCAGTTAATGATATACTTACTACATGAGTACAAACAGTGAACAGTTTTACTGTTAGTTATACAAACTTATATATAGACTTTCCTCTAAATTTAAACTGAAAAAGGAGGCTCCTAGTGGCAGGAGCCCTAGTTTAAAACTACCGCCCCTGCTTCTAGCCCACCATCCAAAGGTAGGGAGAAAGATGGTAAATAGAACAAGGGGATATAGACCTGTTACTAAGTAGTTATTCTCCAGCCTCCATTTTTTCAGGATATCAGCAGTCCTTTTCAGTAGTGTCAAGGTTCCCAACACAAATTAGCAGTAGTAGCATGATTGAGCAGAACAGCCAGGCCTCCGCTTAATCTGCACCAGAACCAGATGGATGCCATGACTCTCTCAATCAAACAAAGATTAGCAAAGACTTGAGACCAAGAAAGCATTTCCCCTCTAGCTATAAAGCACCTCTTCACTGTTCATTGAATCCTCTTTATAACCTCTCCAAATATCACACACATGTCCTTTCTTGGGCCTTGCCTCAGCATGTGAGTCTGCCTCCACAAAACACCACCTGAGTCTGTATCACATGACACAACGAGGTACTTCCTCTTCACTTAGGACCCAGGATGCTCACAAAACTTACCCAGTCCAGGAAGCCTAAAATTCACAAGTCCTTTTCTCAAAGCTACAATAGCCCCAACTGTTGGGGGGGGGGAACAGTCTTCCTTTATAGGGCTGTATGAAGGTACCCACAACCCTGCAACTAGCCCTAATCTTCTCATTGACTCACCAAGCAATACATGAGTGTATTTATTTCTCTGGTCTGCCATCAGTGTCCTTTCTGGGATGAATAGATATTGGTTCATGTCACAAGTGGAAAAGCAACAAAATAGCTTCCAAGCAAGAGCAAAGTGTATTTGATATAAATCTGCTGATTTTGTTCAGCGATACACTATGTATCCCTCTTTGACAGTTTATGAATCTATATCAAGATCCAGTGGAGAGTTAGTATCTCAAAATAGCCTGATGCCCCTTTCCCTGTGTTTAAAAAGAAAAAATGGAAAAGAAAAAAAATGAAAGGAAAAGAAAGGGAAGGGTAGGAAAGGGAAGGGAAAGGAAATGGGAAAGGGAAAGGGAAGGGAAGGGGAGGGGAGGAGGAGGGGGAGGGGGAGGGGGAGGGGAGGGGAGGGGAGGGGAGGGGAGGGGAGGGGAGGGGAGGGGAGGGGAGGGGAGGGGAGGGGAAAATATTTTCACAGAAAACTACCTAGGGTAGTGGACTAGGATTTAGAGTGTGGACAATTCTTTATGGCCATGTTAGATTGAGTCACCATCCCTCTGCATTATACACACAGCCACACAGCCACTGTCACTGATAGATCACTCCAGACATTGCCCAGACCATAGTGCAAAAGCCCAACATTCACAAAGGAGTATGATGCTCCAAGGATGCTCAATTCCATTTAACAACCTAATAAGTAGCCATTATTCCCATGAGGAGGTGTGTGTGGAGGAAGGAAAAGAGCTAGAACTGCTCCTTTCCTGAAGTTCCCATGAAGGCTGCACCAAGCTGTACACCCTCCCCTTAACTAACTAGAAGACATAAGTGCAGGGAAAATGAAACCTGAACTGTAATGGAATATTACTTACTGGGAGCCACTTGGTTGTGTTGAGAGATGGCAAGGATAGCAAGGAGCATGTGAAAATCATGATAATTTAATAACTACTTAAGGAGATTCAGGACTTTGTGTCATGGCATCACAGTGAAAGTGTTCAAGTTTTAGCAGCAAAGTAAAAGTCAATTTCTATACCACATTCGAAAGAAGTCAGCCACTCTTCTGATAAGTAACTGATGCAAGGGGAAGCTAGGCATAATCCCAAGATCACCATAGGTTGCCTGCCAGCAGTGGCTCTTCTCATTCATGATTAGGGTAGCAGCTTGAACAGGTCCATGTAAACTTTTCCAACAAAGTATAGATTAGACCAGCAGGCAGAGGAGACAAGATGTCAGTCATTGTGAACCTAGTCTTATAAATTCTGTCACTAGGATGTCATTGCTTTGAAGTCTCTTATTTGTTCTGTCTTAAAATTCATGAGAATCTAACACTTTCACACAATACATCTTGCTTTGATGTAAAAATAAGGCTTAAATTACCCACCATTAAGAAAATGCTGTCGAGATGTGATGTGTTGTTGCCCTCAGGCATGTGTTTGCTAAGGAGATAGCTAAGGGGCCTCCCAGACCTCTGGACTCATCACACTGTAGACTCCAAGTTTGGAAGCAATGCTAGTCTGCATCATGCAATCATCCACCCAACAAATACTGATAGAGCAATGATTATTTGCATACATGCCACACATATTTCAGTCATTACCTCAGACATCATTATCTCTTGGAGAGGGGTTCACTATCTTCATTTCTAATGCAAACATAGATGTCAATTAGCTTGTCCAGGGATTGGTGATGAATAAGCACTTCAAAGGGTGTTTCAACATTAAAGTTTTTGTGTGTGAATATCCTAAAAATGCTGTAGAAATAAAAGCAAATATATTAGCCTTATTTGGTTTTGTTTGTTTGGGTTCTCTCTCTCTCTCTCTCTCTCTCTCTCTCTCTCTCTCTCTCTCTCTCTCTCTCTCTCTCTCTCTCTCTGTGTGTGTGTGTGTGTGTGTGTGTGTGTGTGTGTGTGTGACTGTGATTGTGTTGTGTGTTTGTATGTGTTATTGTTTTTGTTTTTTGGCTTGAGAAGGAAATTCTAATTCATAAAACAAAACATCAGAAAACATACTAGGGTATGCTTTCCTCATTAGCCTTAAGATTTAAAAATATTCTATAACCGTACTGCATATAATAGCACTTGAAGGAAGTACATAGCTTATGTATGACCACACGTATCATTTGCTCTGTTAAACACTGTTAGTCCAAAAGAATGCATTTTCTTTAAATAAACAATTCTATTCAATTACTTCCCAAAAGAATATTCTGTAAGACATGTGTGAGCTTTCAACTTTTGTAATGACTATATTCAAAAGAGAAAAAAAAGCAATGAGATTTAAAATATATCCCAAACACTGCCATTTCAGCACTAAAATATAAACAAAAAATATTACATTCTTTGTATCCTACTCTCAATTACACACACCACCACTACCACCCACACACTGTATGTATCTCAGCCCAAACTATTTGTAGTTCATATGCTCACTAGACATTGGTGTTTTGTGGTAACTATACCAGAGAATGTAGGCACATGATTTTATCTATAATTGTGAAGACTAGGAAATTTTTCCATTTTCCATGATGTCATCACCATCAGTGTTTTAAAAATTATGTTAGCAGTGAATGGTTTTAATAAAACACATATAAAATAGAATTTTATCTAAGTTTGTTGATCAATATTTTCTGTTACATTTCTTTCTTTTCTTTCTTTGCCCACACATGCACATGAAACATCACACATGTGGAAGTCATAGGACACTGTCCAGGAATTGATTCTCTCCTTCTTCCATGTGGATCCCTGGGATAAAACCCAGGTCATGAGGTTTTTCAAGTGCCTTTACTTGCTAAGCTGTCTGGCTAACACTACTCTTCATCAGTTTTTTTGTACAGTTTGGCCAAAGTGGTTTTGATAAAAGCAGTAGTTACAAATCATAAGAAGGATGGGTCTATAGGAAATAAAACTTATCATTTCCAGATTATTCCTGTGTTTTTTTCCCTGTGTTTGTGGATGAAGAATTTTACTTTCTGTCTTCTCAATCACTATCCTGTTTTTGACTCTGTAGTGTAAAATACACACTCAGAGACAGAGACAGAGAGAGAGAGAGAGAGAGAGAGAGAGAGAGAGAGAGAATGTGTATAAAATTCTACATGAAAGTAATGTCTTCTTAGCACTAGAAACTACAGTAATCTCCCATGAATAAAAATGATTTTATTAGCTTTCCTTTACCTTACCTCAGGGTAGTCGCAGTTTGAAGTTATAAGGTTGTTTTAAATGAAACTGCTGCATTTCAATTTTTTTAGATATTGTATCAGGCTAAACTGTACTGGCATGGCTGTCTGAAGTCCCTTGCAATCCATCAGTAGTTTCTTTTTAAAAATCTCCCTTAATTCATAAACATGTAATTATTTCACAAACTATTAATTATGTGTTATTACAGAAGAAACTTGGGTATATATATAAAGACTTGGAGAGAGGGCTTGTTTTTGCTTTTGTTTTTTGTGTTGTTGTTTTGTTTTATTTTATAAATACAGTGCACATGAAGCTATTTATTCCTCTGAAAACATTGACATTTCATTAGGTGAACACTGTTGCCTCAAAGGAAGTTCTCAGAAATAGAGTAGCTGTCTGTTGTGAGCACTCAGCCACAAAACTAGGAAAGAGAATGAGCCTGAATGAGCCATGGAAACATGACATTAGCATGTGATACTATGGCATTTAGTCTACTGATGCCACACATAGGAATTAAGTATCGGCATGCACACATGTAATGACAGCACATCTATAGTTTTAGCCCAGGCACTGCTCTATGTCCTTTATATTCAATTCATTCCCTAATCCTCACACTACTTTGAAGAACACACATGGTTCTTGCAATTGAGAACCAGACAGTACTCTGGAAGGCTGATTATCTTACAAACAAACATTGACATTGTGGGATGGGAAGAATCACACTTCTCTCATTCAAACTCTAAACTCTCAAACCTTCATGTCAGCCTGCTCTCTGTACTTGTAGCAAAACACTTGAGATAAACAATTCAAAAGAGAAAAAATATATTAATTCAGGATAACTCTTCCAGAGGTGTCAGGTCATAGCTATTTGGCTTTGTATTTTTGACTCTATGGTGAGACAGCACACGATGCATGAATGTGTAGTGGGGTAGTAGTACTAATTCTCAGATGCCAGCCAGGGTCCCAGTACTCCTTCAATGTCAGACTACTTTATGCTAGGTCCTATTACCTACCCCTGGTCCTGTCATTGGTGAACTACACCTTCAATAGATGAGCCTATGGGACAGGTTTTGCATCAAAACTTCAGCAGCCATATTAGTCAGATCTCACTTTCTGGAGAAGTCCAAAAATGCAAAAGAAAGTTCTTCTGATGGCTCACAGACCTAATTCATGAGCCAGAAAACATATCCTTTAAACTCCAAGACAATAGCTTCTCAAGAGTAATAGTATAAGTTCATATCCAATATCATAGTGTCTTTGAATATATTGACTCTTCTACAGCGAAAAACAATCATACTTTTAACAGCACTATTCACAACAACTAAGATAATCAACCTAAGTATGTGTAGATTAGATCAGTGACAGAGTTATATGCATATATGGAACATATTCCTTCTTTGAAAAAATATTGTGGGACTCACAATCCCAGCAACATAGATGAACCAAGCATGTATGTAGCAAAAGACTGCTTGTCTGACCTCGGTGGGAGAGGTTATACTAAATCCTGTAGAGACTTGATGGCCCACGGAAGGATGAATCCCTGGTGAACCACACTCTCAGAGGTGAAGTGGAGGGAGAATGAAGTAAAGAACCATGGGAGAGGATATGTGGAGGGGGAAGCATTTGGAATGAAAATAAATAAAATTATTAACTTTAAAAAATAACATAAGGAAGGCACACACAAATTACACTGTATGATCTGAGTTACAAATTCCAGCTAAAATGAAGCTATGAGTGACAGTAGCTGGCTCTGGAGCCAGGGAGAAAGATGAGAGATGTTTACATAAGAGTACAAAGTTTCTACTACACAAGACAAAAATTTCTAGAGGCCTATTGCACTATAAGGTCACAATAGATCTTGTTGTATAGTGTATTAGAAATTTTTAAAAGAATAGGTTGCCTGTGGTCTCACTACACACAAACAAAACAATAACCACAAGGTGATAGGTGCATAAATTTGATGGTCTAATTGTTTTACTACATATGGAATAAAGTAATCTACTGCATAAATATACCATATTTAAAAATTAAATCCTGATCTTGTATTCCAGGTCTCTCAGAGACCAGTCCACTCAGGAAAGCACACAGGCCTCAGAAGCAACAGAACTTCTTGGACAGGATCCCTTCGGGCCTTCATCTTCAGCCAGGAGGCAGAGCTGAGCTCCAGACCTCTGTGCATCTTCTCTGCAAGAAGAGAGCTTACCTGCAGAGAGTGTACTGACCACGGGGACTCAGGAGAGAGTTGGATTTCCAGAAGTGCTGACAGAGGCTAACAGAATCACGGGAGGAACAAACTCCAGACAGAGGCAGCTAGAACATCTAACACCAGATATTACCAGAAGGTGGAAGGCAAACATAAGAACTTTACTAACAGAAACCAAGACCACTCAGCATCATCAGAAGCCAGTACCCCCTCCACAGTGAGTCCTGGATATCCCAACACACCTGAAAAGCAAGATTCAGTTTTTTAAAATCATATCTCAAGATGCTGGTAGAGGATTTTAAGAAGGGCATTAATATTTTTTATTACGTATTTTCCTCAATTAAATTTCCAATGCTATCCTAAAAGTCCCCCCACACCATCTCCCCCCCCACTCCCCTACCCACCCATTCCCATTTTTTGGCCCTGGTGTTCCCCTGTACTGGGGCATATAAAGTTTGCCTGTCCAATGGGCCTCTCTTACCAGTGGGGGGAAAAAAAAGAAGGGCATTAATAACTCACTTAAAGAAATACAGGAGAATACTGATAAACACTTAGAAGTCCTTAAAGAGAAAGCACAAAAATCCCTCAAGGAATTACAGGAAAACACTGCTAAACAAGTGATGTAATTGAACAAAACTATTCAAGATCTAAAAATGGAAGTAGAAACAATAAAGAAAACCCAAAGGGATACAACTCTGGAGGTAGAAATCCTAGGAAAGAAATTTGGAACCATAGATGCGAGCATCAGCAACAAAATAAAGAGATGGAAGAGAGAATCTCAGGAGCAGAAGATTCCATAGAAAACATGGACACAACAATCAAAGAAAATGCAAATTGCAAAAAGGTCCTAACTCAAAACATCGAGGAAATCCAGGACACATGAGAAGACCAAACCTAAGAATAATAGGTATAGATGAGAATGAATATTTTAAACTTAAAGGGCCATTAAATATCTTCAACAAAATTATAAAAGAAAACTTCCCTAACCTAAAGAAAGAGATGTCCATGAGCATACAGGACTTCAGAACTCCAAATAGACTGGCCCAGAAAAGAAATTCCTCCCGACACATGATAATCAGAACAATAAATGCACTAAATAAAGATAGAATATTAAAAGCAGTAAGGGAAAAAGGTCAAGTAACATATAAAGGCAGACCTATGAGAATTACATCAGACTTCTCACCAGAGACTATGATAGGCAGAAGATCCTGGACAGATGTTATACAGACCCTAAGGGAACATAAATGCCAGCCTAGGCTACTATACCCAGCAAAACTCTCAATTACCATAAAGAAACCAAAGTGTTCCATGACAAAACCAAATTCACACAATATCTTTCCACGAATCCAGCCCTTCAAAGGATAATAAAAGGGAAACTCCAACACAAGGATGGAAACTACACCCTAGAAAAAGCAAGAAAGTAATCCTTCAACAAACCTAAAAGAAGACAGCCGCAAGAACAGAATCCCAATGCTAACAACAAAAATAACAGAAAGCAACAATTACTTTTCCTAATATCTCTTAATATCAATAGACTCAATTCCCCAATAAAAAGGCATAGACTAACAGATTGACTACATAAACAGGACCCAACATTTTGTTGAATACAAGAAACCCACCTCTGGGACAAAGATAGACACTACCTCAGAGTAAAAGGCTGGAAAACAATTTTCCAAGCAAATGTTCCAAAGAAACAAGTTGGAGCATCCGTTCTAATATTGAATAAAATGAACTTCCAAAGTTATCAAAAAAGACAAGGAGGGGCACTTCATACTCATCAAAGGTAAAATCTTCCAAGATGAACACTCAATTCTGAATATCAATGCTCCAAATGCAAGGGCATTCATTAAAGAAACTATAGTAAAGCTCAAAGCACACATTGCACAGCACACAATAATAGTTAGAGACTTCAACACCTCACTCTTATCAATGGATAGATCCTAGAAACAGAAACTAATCAGAGACACAGTGAAGCTAATAGAAGTTATGAAACAAATGGATTTAACAGATACAATTTTCAAAACACATGAAACTCAAGAAGAGGGAAGACCAAAGTGTGGATACTTGGTTCCTTCTTAGAATGGGGAACAAAATACCCATGGAAGGAGTTACAGAGACAATGTTCGGAGTTGAAATGGAAGGAAAGACCATCCAAAGACTCTTTCACCCAGTGATCCATCTCATAAACAACCACCAAACCCAGACACTGTTGCATATGCCAGCAAGATTTTGCTGACAGGATCCTGATATAGCTATCTCTTGTGAGGCTATGCCAGTGCCTGGCAAATACAGAAGTGGATGCTCACAGTCATCTATTGGATGGAACACAGGGCCCCTATTGAAAGAGCTATAGAAAGTACTCAAGAAGCTGAAGGAGTCTGCAAGCCTTATAGGAGGAACAACAATATGAACTAACCAGTAACCCCCTGAGCTTGTGTCTCTAGTTGCATATGTAGCAGAGGATGGCCTAGTCGGCCATGAATGGGATTAGAGTTCCTTGGTCTTGTGAAGATTATATGCCCCAGTACAAGGGAATACCAGGGCCAGGAAGCAGGAGTGGGTAGGTTGGGGAGCAGGGTGAGGGGAGGGTATAGGGGACTTTCGGGATAGCATTGGAAATGTAAATGAAGAAAATATCTAATAATAAAAATAAAAATTAAATTCCACTAATACTGAAAAGAAAAGCTGTTATTAGAGTCTTAGACTCATGATTTACCCCATTCATTCAGTTACCTGGGCAAAGACCACTGTTTCTGAGAGCTGAGCCCCACAGGACGCTCACAAGCTTTCATCCTGGCTGTTTTCCCAGTCTCATTCCTAAGAACCATCTGTTTCACTTCACATCTTTCAGAATGCTATTTTTATTTGCCAGGGTTTCTGCATTCCACACAAGGTCCTTCATTATACTATCCCATGTGCGTGCTGCTGCCATGGCCCTCCACCTTGTCTTTAACGTAGATTCGGGAGTTTGCACTTGAAGTCTACTTCTGCCTTGGATTTGCAATCACCTCAAGAGCCCCTCGATGTAGTAAACAAAAAGGACTCCATATTCCAGGATTTGTGATAGCATGTCAAGTGGCAAACACTGAATACATGAAAGATTTATAGCTACAGTAGCTATATACCACATTGCACTCGTCACAATGTGTCATCCCAATTATGATCTGAACCTTGCATAAATTTCTCTTTATTTATTCACCAATTAAAATTAGGTTAATCTCATAACTGGTGTAAATCTGTTTACTTCTCCAGCCAACACCAAAACAAGCCTTCTTACAACACCTCCCGTACATTCTGAAATAGTCACCTACTCAGGTACCAAACTTTCCCTGATAACAGTGAAACAACTACACCTGACTGTGGCGCCAGCTCTTTATTATTATTACTATCATAATAATGGCTTAGCATTATTTCTCCCACTGCTGCAAAAGCTACCCCTCCCCGTTGACAGACAGGTGGTTAATTGACATAACTGACTTTGAAAAGATTACCTAACCCCTGAAAATTAAATTCTGCAACCATGAAACAAAGTTAATACTCTCTTAATGAAAGTCTAATAAAAGGGAACAAAAATGGCCGGCTTCTCATCCCTTCGTCAGGTTCTACTACAGCCTACTGATCTTTCTCATCTCTCACATCTGATGGGTGAACATGGAACCTTGCTTACTTCCAACCCATACTGAATCTATAACTCTGTCTCTCACTACCTTCTTTATACCCCCATTTGAGCCAGACATCCTTCATTGATTTCATCAAGTTTTAAATTCATGATCCTCTATTGTATGTGTTCATTTTTAATATATGAGTCAGTCATGTCTCTTTCTCACTCTTAAACTAGATGTAGACCAAGGTACTACCACTAACTCCATTCCATATGAAGTAACCTGTTCAGTGTATTCTGAGTACTGGACTCATTGTGGTCCATATAACTTGTGGACACATTTGTGCCTCTGGGACATTTCACTCTTCTGTCTGCCTCCTCTTTCATGAGGTTCTCAGCCTTTCTTCCATGAGACATTCCAAAGATCACTGCCTGGGATGAATACCCTGCTTCATGACAACTAAACTAGCCTCTGTCTTCACAATACTGCATCCCGTCCTTGTCATTTCTTTCCCTTCAAAGCACTTACTTATAATTACAGGATTTATAAATTTGCGAGTTTGTTGCTTTCTCAGTGTATTCATATAAATAATCTCTGTAAAAATAATGAATGTAGCATTTTACAATATTAACAGTAGATTGGCTCCTATTAAGAACATAGTAAATATTTATTAATTTTAAAAAATCCAGTAACCATATATATGGCAACAATATCCATAACAGAGCTCGAGAATAATTACATTGTTTTCCTACCACATCCATTTTATTGCCTGTGTTCCTTGCTTCACTGGTAGTGGGACCCTGGCTCCATTTCATCTAAGTGTCCTCTACAGTTTAAGGTGTTTGTCAACCAGCAAATATTTAGTGAGGGAAAATCATTTACTGATTTTGTGATTTGTGGCACTTGAGTCTTAGCAATCTAAGGGGATTTGGGGAAGTTATTATTTCCATCTCATGACAGCAAAAAAATAAGAGGAAATGCTTAACCCATAACCATATACATATGAAAAATGAATGAACGAACAAGAAAAGCCAGATGAGGCCAGGCATGTAGGCTGCAGCAGATGGGGAGAGCAGGGATTATATGCTTGGAAAGTCGAACTTGATTCTGTATTATCTTGCAAAACAGTAGCACAAATTAGCAATGTAATAATCGCATTCATTTCCTCATGTCATAGAACAGCTCGGAGTTTAAACTTTATAGTTATGACATCCAAACAATCCATTCAACTGAAGAACTGGCCGGTCTCTCATCTACTCTCTGCAGTGTGGCTGGCCAAGTTCTTCCTCCATTTAATTTACATGAAGCTTTCAGTAATTTCCATCTGTGCTAGGCCTCAAACATCAAGTCGTTTCAAAATCCCCTCTTTGACAAACATCTACTTACCATTTACCTATTCATACATACATTCATGTATTTCCTGATCATTCATATGGATTGAGCATCCATCATATAAGAGGCACTGTACTAGAAATCAAATATTACATTTCAAAATAGACTTATAAATATGTGTATGTGTGTGCTTGAATATTTCAGAATAGTCATTTTTATTCAATAATAGCAGGCATCATGGATTTGGCATCTTATAAATTATGAAGCTTTTGTAAAGGGATAGATTTATTCGTTGTGTAAATGCCATGTGGAATGCTTATGATGTACTTACTACTTGGTACTGCAATGGACCAAAATCCCCGACTGACCTTTATTCTATGTCAAAGAAGAGCAGGAGGAGCAAAGCATGCACATTATCAGTCAGTCTTCTTCACAGTAGATGCAGGAGTGTCATGTATTTAACCCATACCATACACATGGAGCAACTAAGGACCCTTGGTTTAGTAAGAAGCCAAAGATAGTACTGTTTGTAAATGAAAAAATCAGAATGTAAATATAATTTATTAACTCCAAAACTGATTCTTAGTTTTCCTTCTTTGTCTGCCTTTTTTTTTGTTTCTCTACTCCTAAATAAGTAATCCAAAAAGCATCAGGAGAGACAGGGTAAGATTGGTTTCATTGAAATCTGGGTGAGACCAGCAGTGGTGTTCCAGAGCTAGTTTGTGTAGTAATGGTTATCTTCAATTCTGTGGCACATAAGACCAGAGAGTGGGGAATGGAGACTATACCTGGTACCAGGAGAAGTTTTTCAAATACACAAAGGAAAATCCATATTTCCACTTATGAAACATTTGGAAGATTGTATGCATGTCTCAGTCCCTCCATAGCCCAAAACTCTCCTTGCTCAGAAGAAATCACAAATTGTCCCTCATTATAGGGGAAATCCAACAGTATATTATAAGCACACTTTGCGGAGTAGAAGATATTCATAGATATATTATGGAAAGTATATGTTGTCTCAGATGAAAAGAGATGGAAGCATGATCACTTTCCTGCAGTCATTCTGAAATTAAATAATGATAGAATTATAAAGCAAGTGTATTCATTTAGTTATCATGATTAAAATATTTTATTTGTTTGTGTAGATCCCAAATGCTGCCCTGCTCCCAGTATCCCACTCACAGTTCCCTCCCTCATTTTCTCTCCACTTCTCTTCTGAGAGTGTGGGCCACCCCTCCCTGATGCATCTCCTCTCTGCAGGATTAAGAGTATCCTCTTCCACTGAGGTCAGACAAGGCAGCCCTGATGGGGAACTGAATCCACAGTTAGGCTTTAGGGAGAGTCTCCTCTTAGAGTTGTTGGGGTACCTACATAGAGACTGAGGTGCATTCTGCTAAATGTGTGTCAAGGACCTCATTCCAGCCTGTGTAAGCTCTTTTGCTCTTTGGTTGGTGGCTCAGTTTCTGAGAGCTCCCAGGTGTCCAGGGTATTTGACTGTGTTGGTCATCCTATGGTCTTCCTTTCCCCAGCTCATAATATTCCCTACCTCAGTCCAATGTTTGCCTGTGGGTATCTGCATCTGTTTCAGGCAACTGCTAGGTAGAGGGCCTCAGAGGACAGTTATGCTAGGTTCCTGTCTGCAAGTTAACAAAGTATCATTAGTAGTGTCAGGGATGGGGCTCACACTGATTATTGGTTAGCCATTTCTTCAGTCTCTGCTGTATCATTGTGATTGAATTTCTTTTAGACAGGACAAACTTTAAGTCGAAAGTTTTGGGAGTGGGTTGGTGTCCTTATCCCTCTGCTAGGGGTATTACCTGGCTACAGGAGGTGGCTTCCTCAGTTTCCATGTTCCCAGTATTTGGCATCTCAGCTAAAGTCACCCCATTGACTCCTGGGAGTCTTCCCATACCAAGTCTTTGGGATTTCCTATAGATTTCTCACACTCCCAACCCCCTGAAGTTGCAGATTTCTGTTTGTTCTCCTGGACTTCTGGCCCTCTCTCCTGTCTCTTCCCACACCTGATCCTGACTGGCCCCCTTCCCCTACTCATCCCTTCTCCCACCTAGTTCCCTCCCTCCCTCTGCCTCTTATGACTATTTTATTCCCCTTCTAAGTCATATTCAAGCATCTTTGCTTGGCCCTCTTTCTTGTTTAACTTCTTTGGGTCTGTAGGATATAGCATGCGTATCCTGTATTTTATGGATAATATCTACTTATTATTGAATGCATACCATATATATCCTTTTGGATCTGGGTTACCTCACTTAGAACAGTTCTATTCCTTTGTCTGCAAGCTTCATGACACCATTGTTTTAAATAGCTGAAGAGTATTCCATTTTGTAAATAAATCACATGCTCTGTATCCACTATTCTGTTGAGGGACATCAGGGGCAATTCTACTTTCTTTCTATTATGAAGAAAGCTGCTATGAACATAGTGGAGCACATGTTCTTGTGGTCTGGTGGAAAGTCTTTTGAGCATATGCCCAGGAGTGGTATAGCTGGGTTATCAGGTAGAAGTATTTCCAATTTTCTGAGAAACTGCCAGATTGATTTCCAGAGTGATTGTACAAGTTTTGCAATCTCAAACAAACCACAATAGAAAACCTGAAATTGCCCTTTGATTTCCATACAGATCAAAAGCATAAACTTTTCAAAAATACAACTGAACGGTTCTGACAAAAGAAGAGGTTAAGGACACAGTATATGATTTTATATTACACCCATCCCTACCAAGGACATTTGTAGGACGTTTAGAAACCTTTGATGGATTTTGAGATCAAACATCCCTGTTTGCCGTGGTAAGTTCCTTGTTTTATGGAATTACTGTGATTATATAGAAGAATGTTCCTTAGGGAAAAATAAATATTACGCTGTTCAGAGAACATGGAGAATATAGTCAATAATACTCACATATATTTGAGCATTATTCTTTCATATTTGAAATCTTTCAGCTGGTTTAGGATAATGTAATAAAATTGTTGTTTATTCTCTCTGCAAGTAACTCAAGAAATGGCTGAATATTCATGACTATATTCAAAGCAAGAAGGCAATTGAGGCTATATATTTAAGCCTCTTGGAAACATACAGAACTTCTATTCAGTTAAAATATACAAAGTCCATTAAAAAAAGGAAAATGAGACTAAGCTCTATTGGAGAGTTCTCTATCAGATTCTTTCTATTTACTTCGGAGAGAGCTACTTGTTGCTTTGTGCGTCTATAACAGGGAACAAAACCTGCCTCCTAAATTATTCATGTGTTATATTGAGTAAGATCACAGCAGGCGGTATGAGATCATCAATCCAGAATGTGTCATAATACTGTCTTGCTCAAGGAACACACAGTCAGGAACTGCCATCAATCTTTGTTCGTGTGATGTTCAGCCTGCAGTTTCTGCTATTCAAGACCATCTTAGCCTCTCTCAACTTTTGAAATCCACTTTGTCACTGTGGATAAATCCTATTCTTAATTGCCCATTGAATCACTTACAAAGCCACAAAACACACTAGCCAACGTCTCAAAATGAAGGAAACCATATAACTAGTTGAAACATTTGGAAAGAATAGTAAGTGATCTTAAAGCCTCTGCTGCAGTTCACTCTGTTTAATGTATTTGTTCTCAGTTCTGTCTGCAGTAAGCAATGTAGAAGGTATTTACATAGTTACCTCACCATTTCTCACTCTTAGTCTTTTGCCTAAACATGACAACCATAAGCTATTATCCATATTACCTGTGGTTGCTACATTGTAATTTTAATCCTTACTAAACATCTCTTTACCAGAGTGGTTTGCTCAGACTTCTCACCAAACATAACCATGACTACTTATTCAAATGATACTTATTTCCTTACCATGAGCTAACTCCTTTAAATATTAGTCAAGTGATTCCCTTGATTGACATTTGTCAGAGTACACCATCATTTGGAACATCAACTTTCTTCCTTTCACATTGTGTTGACAAAGACGGTCAGCCACAGTCACATGTATACACCAAAATTTTATTTTTAATTATATTCACTTTGTTTTAATTGATGCATGAAATCTGTCCACACATATAAACTGCCCTTTAATCAAAACTTTAAATACTCAAGCTCCCCCCACATATTGCTATTTTTCTATAGCAATATATAGGTAGTAATTAGTAGTTTAGGCAGAGCACAGGAAGATAAATAATTCCCCTCCCCCATTTTTAATGTGAAAAATAACAACTGAATATATTTATGGACTGTAATGAGATGCTTTGACACATATTTTATTATAAAAAACAATAAAGACAATAATATATCCATCAATCACATACATGTTTTATGTAAGAGTATTGGACATCCATTTAAATACTTTAAGGAAGAACAACCCTCTGGATTATAGACACCTTGAACTAAGGCACATCTTATAAATCAGTGCAGGTAAAGACAAGCATAGAATAGGTTCTCATTTAGAAAAATCTGGTATCACTATTTTTAGAACATTCTAGAAATGTTTCACAAAATGATGCAAGTTTCACTGTGGTAGTTAGCTTTACTTGTCAACTTGACTAGACTATGGCTTCCCAAATTCTTGCCGGAAGATTATTTCCTACGATGCCTGTAATCAATTTTCCAGAAAGAGAATAGAATTTGAAACAATAAGCTAAGTAAAGATATCGTTCCCTATACTAAGTGAGCAGTATCAAACCCTTAAGGCCTGAAATAAGGTCACAAACTTGATCTTTGTTCTTGAGCTTGGAAATCCAACTTCTCCTGTCTCCAGCCATCCATATTGTTGCCTTGAAGTCCTTCTGATTTGAACTGGGAGTCACAGTGGTGACACATGACATGACTCCCAGGCCTTATACCACTGCTTATGCTCAGGTGTTCGTCCTTGGACTATGACTACACCATGGGCTTTTCTGTGCATTCACTATACATACCTTGGTTGTATTAGTCTTTACACGATAACCTGATACAGAATCTTGTAACAAATATCTTTTTATCTATGTATTCGGTGGTTTAAATGTGGAAAGCCCCCATCCTTTATTTTTGTGTGTTTAAACAACAGTTCAAACACATGCCAGCAGCCTCATGTGCTGGCACAGCTTTAGTAAAGAAGAAAAGAAAAAGAAATGCCATTTCTTTAATTACCTTGGTAACTTTTTAGAATATTTTTGAGATATCTTTAATTGTGATTTTTAGATTTTTTTTCATAGTAAGGAAGGACATTTCCCAGCCCTAATGCAGCAACTGTTACTCTATTTCTAACGTCGAAATAAACACTGTGATTTTCTTTTTTTTTTTATTCAGAAAAGCTTAGTTTCCCCTTTCTTCTATTTTTTTAAGTGTGATTTCTTTAATAGTTTGTGTTTTTCTTAACATTTTAGGCTCCTTTACATTTTTTTAATTAGATATTTTCTTCATTTACATTTCCAATGCTATCCCAAAAGTCCTCCCATACCCTCTCCCCTTTCTAAATAGTGTATCTTCCTGTTTCCTTCCTCCTCACATCTTTTGTTGCTGTTGTTCTTATTGTTGTTGTTGTTCTTGTTGAGTTTTAACATTTTACTGACTCTTTGTGAATTTTACATGATTCATCTGAATCCCATTCATCTCCCAGTCCATCCATAACTGCCTTCCAACCTTTGCAACCCTCCTCAAAAGGAAAAAAAAAAAAGTATAATAAAAACTAAAAACAAAGCTGTTTTGATGACCTATGCCCTTTAAGTGAGTAAGGCAAAATAAATCTTCTTTCATTAATTTTCTGATTTCTGGGTGTTGCTTTTCAGAACAATGAGAAGTAGTCATCTCTCTCTCTCTGTCTCTCTGTCTGTCTCTCTGTCTCTGTCTCTCTGTCTCTCTCTCTCTCTCTTTGTGTGTGTGTGTGTGTCTGTGTGTCTGTGTGTGTGCATATGTGCATGTGTATGCTTGCCTGGTTTATCTGTGTTCTACTGATTCTGCTTCTCTAGAGAGCTCTACCACCCTTGCTAATTTCTCCGGAAGTAGTTGACCCTGAGCAGAAAGCTCACTAGTGAAGTATACTGCCAGACATGACTGAGACAGTTTGGACAATGGACATGTTCATCGTATCCTAAAATCATGAGTTCATCTATGATTGTATCTTGTTCACTCTTCTGAAGACTCTGTGGCCTGTTAAGATGAATCTCTTTGCTTTCTGTCCTTTAATGTAGTTGGCCTATCTCTTCTAGACTGCTTCTCAAAAGGGATCCCTAGATAGCCAAAGACACAGGAAACCAAAGTGCCTTACATATTTTTCTTAGGAGCTACTTAACATTTACCACCAACCTAAGGCATCAATTCTATCCATTGAGAGTGCTTTATTTGTAACTATAGAAAAAGAAAAACAAACAAAACTATGGCTATGCCACTACATTTAGATGTGCAAAGGTTAAAATCTATTTGGATTAGGTAACAAGAACTCATGGAACTGCCTAAAAGTTACCTAATTACTTATCATATTTCATTAATTAATACAAGCTTCATATCAGGTTTTCCCCATATTATGAAAATGTACAATATCAATAATATTGTGTATTGCTTAAGCAAACATTGTGTTAAGCCAAATAATTTATCAATTTAGTTTGATTTATCTCATAGTTTGGTGGTTCATTGTTTATAAGTTTAATATTTGCTATATATTTGTGACATATAGAATATGTGTTTTAATATATCTCCTATTTTACCACATTATAGACAAACTGTTTAGTATCCTTCCAAATACTTATTGTGTGGCTTTCAACACTCCATGATTATTCCATTGTTTTAAGTAGACCTAATATTCCCTCCAGTGACGGCTTGACTCTCCTTCTATTATTCATGCCCCCACAGATGGAGTTTGCTCATAGTAACATAATAATTCAAACTTGGTTTCTAGAAGCAGACACTAGCAAGTGTTTTTATATTTGTCACTTCATGTATGTCAGCAATTTCTTTCAGCAGTTTGCATGAAAAGGGATAAGTAATTAGGTAACTATTAGGCAGTTCCATGAGTTCTTGTTACCTAACTCAAATAGATTTTAACCTTTGCACATCTAAAAGTAGTAGCATAGCCATAGTTTTGTTTGTTTCTTTTTCTATAGTTACAAATAAAGCACTCTCAATGGATAGAATTGATGCCTTAGGTTGGTGGTAAATGTTAAGTAGCTCCTAAGAAAAATATGTAAGGCAGTTTGGTTTCCTGTGTCTTAGGATATCTAGGGATCTCTTTTGAGAATCAGTCTAGAAGAGATAGGCCAACTACATTAAAGGACAGAAAGCAAAGACATTCAGCTCCAGGCCACAGAGTCTTCAGAAGAGTGAACAAGATACAACCATAGATGAACTCATGATTTTAGGATACCATGAGCATGTCCACTTTCCAAACTGTCTCAGTCATGTCTGGCAGTATACTTCACTAGTGAGCTTTCTGCTCAGGGTCAACTGCTTCAGGAGTCAGAGAGGTCAGAGTGGCATTTCCTCTTTCCACAGAACTCTTTCTTTGAAAGGTTTCTGTTTAGATTTCTGATATTTTACAATCCTCCATATCCACAGCTTCTGCATCTATGGATTTGACCAACTACAGATTGCAAATATCTAATAAATTTCCATCTATATCAGCTATGTGAAAACTCATATTCACTAAATAATATAACATTTACTATATAGTATATGCATTGTATTGGAGTAGGTGTTACAGGTAATCTAGAAACAAGTTAAAGTACAGAGAAGGATGCACATTGGGCACATTATTTAAGCACCAGGTCATGTTACATAAAAAGGAAAGGAAGAAAGAATGAGAGAGAGAGGGAGAGAGAGGGAGAGAGAGAGAGAGAGAGAGAGAGACAGAGAGAGACAGAGAGAGAGAGACAGAGAGAGAGACAGAGAGAGAGACAGAGAGGAAGAGAGAGAGACAGATAGGAAGAGAGAGAGACAGAGAGAGACAGAGACAGCAAAAGACAGAAAGAAAAGAGGAAGGAGAGAAGAGGAGAGGAAAGGAGAGGAGGGGAGGGGAGAGAGGACTAAGAAACAGATATTTTGGTATCTGTCCTAGTTTGCTTCCAATTTCTATGATAAATGGATGACCAAAACAACTTAGGGAGAAAAGGATTCAGTTGGCCTATAGGTCCCAATCACAGTCTATTCTGAAAGGAAGTTAGGGCAGGAACTCCAGGCAAGAATGTGGAGCCAGCATCCTAACACAGGCTATGGAGGAATAGGACTTATTGACTTGCTCCTTACAATCATGTCCAGCTACTTTTCTTATACCTTCCATGTTCCTAGGAGAGGCACCATTTATATCGAGCTCAGCCTTCCCACATCAATCATTAAGCAAGAAAATGCCCAATAAACTTGCCTATTGGCCAGTTTATTAGAGTTTTTTTTTCCTTTTTATACTTCTTCCAAGATGACTATAGCTTGTGTCGAGTTGACACCAAAGTTGGCCAGCACAATATCTATTAAAAATCTCAGATATCTTCACTGTGCATATGGAGAAGGGATAACTTAAACATTGCAGAAGAAAATGACTTTAGACAAAGACAAAATTGATATCACTGTATAACTTATGTAGTCTACAATGAGAATCATAGATTTTTGTGAGTCCTGTGATCCTAGCAAGTGCAAAGGCTAGTATACCTCCCAACTGTTAGTGTGCTAAGAATGACTTTACTGTAAACTTCACTACTGGTGATTATAAAAGACTAGAAGACATTTTACTTATTGATGATGTCAGAGACTCTGTTTTTCATTTTCCCTTATAAAATGATTCACTGAAATCTTGTACAAGACAGTTAGGATTTATGACTCTCCGCACTCATTTTCTATAAGCCCTCTAGTAACATGAGATATCAGAATCTGAAAGGATTCTTAATCTAATTTTCTGAAAATTCAGAAAAGCTAATGAACTTGCTTGAACTTTTATGAAAATTAGCTTTTGTAATTAGATCTTTCTCTGGGGACAAAGTTCATGGCCTTCATTGGGTTCTCAGATATTTCTCCAAAGCCTTGGAGAGAGCAGAAAACCTAGTTCTCTCCAGCAGAGGAACATTTTATGCATTTAATTATTTTAAAATATACAAAAATTCCTTGGCTTATCCAATCAATGCAGAGTGAATAAGAAAACATTCAATCACAAAATTCTATCAAATTCTGGAGGAATAAACTAAGATTTTATGGCAAAGAAAAAAATTAACATCAGAAATGAAGGGAAGGGAATATCATATTACTGAGAATTATCAGAAGTATCACAGGAGCATTAATATTCACAACAACTAATGTGATAACTTAGATGAAAGAAGCAACAGTGTGTTAAGAGTCACAAACTGCTAAAAGTACTGAAAAAAGAAAGAGCTAAAAGAATGCACAGAGATTAAATTAGCAATTTTACAAATTTTCCATTAAAGGACATTGTAGACCCCCTTGAAATCACTTCACTTTTATTTAACATTTTAGAAAATTTAAAACTTCCACAGGATAGAAAAATTTTTAGAAAATCACAAGCTTCCACCAAATGGAAGAAAAATGGCACTTGTTGGTTGGTTTTATGGAGTTAATGTCCCCTTAGTACAAAAATAGGTAGCAGCATCAGAGGAAAATTGAAGACAATTATCCCTGTAGACCCGAACATAGAGATCTTCAGAAAAATTCTAGACAGCTAAATCCAGTGTCAGTTTTAAAAGTTAACCCATGACTAAGTGGGATTCATCTCAGTAGTGTGAATTTCATTTGAGATCTGAAAACAACAACTACAACCATAGCAGCCACACAAAAAGAGCTATTAGGAATCATATTAATAAAACATAGAGAGAAATGCATAGTCACTTCAACAGGCAGAAGTAATACTGGATACTGGAAAAATTCAATATATCTCATACTCACATAGGTTATATGGCATGATCTAGGCTGATAAAAGACCCTATTTCATGAAAAAAAAATGGTTAAAAGAACTTGGGAAACAATGATTATAGATTCTACCCTGGCCTTTAAAATACATATACAACCAAGGAACCCCTTCTACACACACATTCATATACACATAATATGTTAGACAAAAAAAAAAATCTCCAAATTGCTGACAGACATGTATAAACCCAGTTAATAGTGTCCTTCGTAATGAATCATGGACGCCCCGTCCCTGTTTTGCATTTTTTTCTTTGACAATCCTGTATAATGTATCTTGGTTATATTTGGCATCCTTCCCCAACTCCCAGATTCATTCACTTCCTCATTCACACCCCCTGTCTTCACAACCCATCATGTCCAGTTTGTGCTGCCCATATCTTTGGGGATGCAAGGCTCTTCACTGGAACACGTTTGACTTACTAGGGGCCAGGACCTTACGGAAAACCCACTCTACTTCTCCCAACAGTTATCCATTGTCACTAGATCCTCAGCTGGGGGAAAATCTTGGTGTTCACTCTCTCTCTTCGTGCTGCGATTTTATCTAGCTTGGACTTGCAGAGAGTTCTTCTACATACTAGGAAAACATTTTCTTTAAGACAGGTACCAAGATCCAGACAAGTATGTAAGCTTCTGTCATGTGTATTCAACACTGTACTGGAGTTCACACGCAGAGCAATTAATCAAATAAATGAAACAAGTCAAACATATGAGAAAGGGAAGCATAAAATTATCTTTACTTGCATAATCTTGCATGAGAATTTTCTTTTAAAAATCCTCTAAAGTCATAATTAGAAAAAATAAAGTTATTCATCTTAGTTACTAGATACAATGTAGAAATGTTAATCATATACTATGCATTAATAATGATCATTCTAAAACTAAAATGAAAAAAATAATTCAACTCTCTGTGGCATAAAAAATAATGTCTTTAAAAACTTAAGGCCAGAGCTTCAGGAATAGCTCAAATATTTGTCTTGCAAAGATGGAGTCCTGAGTTTAACTTCCAAGAGTCATGTAAAAGAAATTTAGTGCAATAACACATATGTGATGTTAGTGCTTGAGAAGTGAAGACAGACATCATAGGCTATATGTCATATTCTAGGCTGATGAAAGATCCCATTTTACAAAATGGTTCCAGAACCTGAGTAACAATTATAGATTGCACCGTGACCTTTAAAATACAGACATACACAAAGAACCCCTTGTACACACGCACACACATACACACACAAACACACATACATTTCAGCCTAAACATGAGGTGCCAAAAAACACTAAAGATGGTTACCTTGCCATGGCTAGAAACTCATCATTACTGCAACATTCTCTAGTTGGTTCTCCTATTCACTGTACTTTTAATTAAACAGTTAGATATCTTTCTGGTTTTTCCATTAAATGACAGATATTTTCTAAAGCTCATAGGAAGTGCACTATCAGTAGCTATAAGAAATGAGGGATCAAGTTGGAAAGTTTGACACTCATATATTTTTTAAAACCTCATAAAAAACTAAAGTAAGCAAGACAGTGTACGGCTTGCATTACGGTAAACATTCAGGGAGATGGAATGGAATTCAGGGGCAAGAAATAAACCCTTATGTTTATGCTCGATTTATTTTTGAAAAGTGTACCATTAAAATTCAATGAAGAAATTTTTAACAAATAGTGCTAGAATACACAAAAGAAGGAAGTCAGCACCCTACCTCACTGTACAAAAATAACTCAAACGTATCATAGACATTAATGGAAGAACAAATATTGTAAAATCCTCTTAATAAAACAGCTTTAAATTGAATTTTCTTGACATTATATGTGGCTATGATTTTTATAGATATAATATCAAAACACACACAGCACAGACAAAAAGAGAAGGAGAAGAGAGAGATGGAGACGGAGAGAGAGAACAGAATTTGGTATAAGAATAAAACTTGTGTGTCAAGCATCATCAGTGACAGAAGAGAAAACTCCCAGAATGAGAGAAAATATTAACAAAATTGCATATATAAAAATGGACTTTTGTATAAACTATACAAAACCTTTAACAATAGCTAGATAAACTAATTAAAAGATAAGAAAGGATTTAAAATACTTTTCTCCAAAGAAATATATGCAAAGACCTAAAAGGTAAAATGATTCTTTCATTCCAACTAATTAAAGAGTCAGATGTAAACAATTAGATTTTCTCTTCCCAGAAACTGATAGCCTTAATCAAAAAAAGAAAACAAACCCAGATGACTACAAGTACAAATAAAGATATGCAGAACAGAGCCCACCCCACCAAGTGTTGGGGGGAAAAACAAATAGGGGCAGTTATTTTGTAAAACCACTTGACAGCTTCCTAAATTACTGTGAAGTTACCATACAAATAGGTGTTTCCACCTGGGTGAAAAGAGTATCTATATATCTGTCTGGTTTGTTTGTTGGTTTGTTTGTTTGTTTGTGAGGGTTATGAGGGTAGTGTTTAAGAGGTATGAGTCTTGATTTATGTGAGAAAATTTGTTCTAAGATCATATGACATTGATGCTGGCCTGTTACTACACTTAAATACATTGGTGATACAGTTTTATAAATTATATTTTATTAAAACTTTAAAAAGTCTTATAGTCAATGTAAAAATAGGTCACAACATTAATTACAAGCATCAGATAATCAGAACATCTGAGTATGACTACAGATAAGCCCTTACAGCACTATAATTAACACAGTTATACAATGGCAAACATCTAACACATTCCATGTGATTTCGTCTCCCAGGCCTGATTTCACTGTAGCATCACTTCCCCCATGAAGCCTTTAGTGTATGTCCATGGAGGGATAACTTTTCTTGTATTCCCTCACATACCAACAAAACATCATCTATGGACACCCCATCCTGGGTGCTGTGTGACTCACATGTGCTTCAAAAGTTACTTGGGAGACGTTTGTGCAAAAAAAAAAAAAAATACATACAAGGTCCTCAATCAGTGGACAACTAGACAGATAATACATTTTGTTTTTTTGTACTCAGTTGTTGACCAAAATATTCTGCTTACCAACATTTTATTGACATTGGGCATTCCTATACTACAGACCACATTTTCAGGGAGTTGAACTTTTGAAGAAATGAGAGGATACCAATCCAACTTCAAATGTTTGACTCAATGTACCAATTTTCTGTAAGCTTCCTCACTCCTGTCTACCTGTGCAGACACTTCCCTGCATTCTCCAGCTGCCTGTCCTAGGAATGCTTCTGAGTGGTTCTTTCAATTTGGGGACAGTTTTAAACACATAAAAGATACCGGCTTGAATTTCACTAAAATTGCCTTAAACCTGAGTCTATCATCAGAGTTCCCACCCATACTGGGTATACGTCAGTGAGTCACCGCGTGTTCATGCCTGCCAGCATTCACCCTGTTATCAAGACTGGAAGGTTTGCCTTCTGAGTCACTCTTCAGGGAGCCTGTGTTTAACCAGACATCTAGTAAATAATTTATCCTCATTTTTTTTCAAATTAGTAAAATTCCCCCTTTTAAAAGAAGAAAGGTCTTTTTCTTCCTCATTTACAATATTTGGGATCTAGGTGAAAGTTAAAAAAATTTCCCCAGGAGGAAGTTACCTCAGGCCATTCTTTACTGTTTATTGATAAACTGCCACCCTCTAGGTTGACTTACTTTTTCGCTGTAAACTGAATTTATTGTTTAGCTAGCACATCTACAGAAAGATAAGCAAAGTGACTCCATTAGCCCCATGACTCCCACACTACCCGTGATTCCACTGCGTCACCTCAATTAGGCCTTTTCTCCATATATGTAGTGTTCATGGCCAACGACCTACATTTTTCCCATTAATTGATTTATTTATTCAGTTTAAATTCTAATTGGAATCCTCCTCCTCCCAACTCCTCCCCACCCCAAGCTCCTCCCCCACCTCCTTCACCTCTGAGAAGGAGAAGGTTTCTTCCAGGGCACCATCTAACCCTGGCAGTTCAGGTCACTGGAAGACTAGGTACATCCTCTTCCACAGAGGCTGGAAAAGGGCCCAGTTAGAGAAGTAGCATCCACAGGCTACTCTTAATCCATTTGAGAATTCAAACATTTCAAATGTGAGGTATTCATTACTGCTGAAGCATATCGTCTTCTCTTTGCCAGTTCAGGTCCACTCCTATTTCTGGTTTCTGTAGCAAACCCTTGGTTTACACACCAAGTACAAACCCAGATTCTTATCCCACTGGTGCTCCACCATCTGCTAAGCCCACCTATCAGCTTACTGAAACCAAGGAGCCTCTTTTACTGTCTCTCTGCTCTTTTGAGGGAGCCTGAGTCCCTGCCAATGCATTACCCACCAGCAGTAGAGAAAGCATCTAACTGCTTACTACTCACCTCCCTCATCCTGTGAAACAGCAGCCTGACAGTCTCAGTTACAGATGACCCACCTTCCCGTCACCCCTTAAATGATCCCAATAGACCGTCTCCCTTCTCCACTCCCCTAATCCGATGTTCCCTGAACACCGTGGAATGTTCTTTTCTATGCATCTGTGTGTAGAGTGCTTTAAGCTGCCCTTTACTCAGATTGCATTCTCTCCAGGAGGCATCCATGGATAATTTACTAAAATTATTCTCCAGCTACTTCTGATCCTAACCTATTCATTCCTTGGTTTAACAACATCTCTTATTTTGCATTTTATATCAACCCAAAAATGGAAGTGCTAAATATATTTGGCGATTTTCTGTGTTTATACTGGTGTGTGTGTGTGTGTGTGTGTGTGTGTGTGTGTGTGTGTGTGTGTGTGTGTGTCCATCCATATGTGCATTTGCATTTATGAGTCCACTGCCTCTGAAGAACTGATGAGACTGTAAGATCCTCTGGAGCCTGACTGACAGGAGATTATAAACTCCCTGATGTAGATGCTGGGGTCAGAACTCAGGTCCTCTGTAAGGGCAATAAATGCTCTTACTACTATGAAACTTTTTTAGCCCAAGATGATCACCTGATAAAGACAAATGGTTATTTAGACTAACAGTTCAGGGACGTTCAGGCCAAGTTCAGCCAACCTCATTGCTTTGAGCCTGATGTAAGGCAGTTCCTCATAGGCAAGAGAACTTCTGTTAGCCAGTAAAACAGAAAGAACAAGAAGAAGGACCAGCCTTTCATATTTCAATGGCATGACCTATTGATCTCTTACTGGGTATTATCTTTTTTTCCCACTATCTCTCATCTTAACTCCCTAATATGGAGACCAAACCTTTCTTATGTGTGCTTTGGGTAGCATTTAATATCCAAACTATAGAATTCTTCTCCTGAACTCTCTAAGTGTCCAACACTATTCACTATGCAAACTGGATTCAGCCCATCCCCAGAGTCCAGAAGTCATAAATATGCTAGTGTGGATTCAAATATAAATTCTCTAAGACTCAAGTCAGACTCAAATGTAAGTGACTATAAAAGTCAAAAAGAGAATTTCTTATTTTCAAGATACGGTAATGAGATAGGGACAAGATAAATATTCCCAGTCCAAAAGGGAGGCCTGGTACCTAAAGAATGGGGTCATAGTGGGACTGAAACCCAGGAATGCAATTCAATCCTGAAGCTTTGCTAACAGCATCCTTGTACTCCCTGAGAAGATAAGGAAGCCCTCCTACCACAGTTGTGCTGGTTGTACACCCATAAGGCCCCACTTCTGGTAATGGTTTTATGCATCCATTTGATTCCTGTCACTGTGGCAAATATTAAAGGTAAACAACTTATAAAGAGAGAAGCTTTATGTTTGGGTTAACATTTTGTAGGATTTCATAATGGTACTACCTGGCGCTGCTACATTTGGACTTGAGGAAAAGCAAAAGTTTGTATTAAAAAGCATGTGGCAGTGTAAGAGGAAGGAACCATGATGCACTGTCCCTTTCAGGGGAATAATCTCCAGCCACTGAAAGATACTGCATTAGGTTCCGTCTCATATCGCATCCCCTGTCTCTCCTTAGCATCAACCTGGGTACAAAGAGCAATGTTATTTCTCAAATGTCACGATAGACAAGCTTTATAGGGGGAGATATTTTTCTTGGGTGCTCCTCCTACTACACCACCATATGTGAGAACAGGTCCTGGCACCAAGAATTAGTTCCCTTCAGCCATTTCACTGGCCAAATCCCCTCCCCTCATATGACCTAGCCCATAGTGAATTCTGGGAAATACAGTGGTACCAAGGGAGAGGGGCAAGAATTTACCCATATCTCCCAGTTCCAGGTTGTGAGATAAAGTAATAATTAATCTCTCAGTGCCCAACATGAACTGTGCCAGTTGCAGGGAAGTGTTCATTCTCTGTGCCATCTCTGTGACACAAACCACTACTATCTTCCGTTAGCCTGGAGAGTGTCTGCAATGAGGCCTCGTTCTAGCTGCATTTCATTGAAAGAGAAGTGAAGTGGGAACCTATATCTGAGAAGCCAGATCTCCTTCAGCTTTTGTGAAGGAAAAACCCCATTTCCTTCACTAAATAAAGGCAGATTCCTTTCTTACTAGACATTTGGCAGCTCCCCAACTGCTCACACAAAAGTACCTCTCTGTACTGCTCCTGTGTTCCTCCCACCATAGAACTTCCTTGAGCTTGAAAGTACTTCTCCCAACTTCCTGTTTTAAAAATAATAAAGTTGTCTGAGGCACAGTGAACTTGAAGTTTACCTGAGGAGCAGAGTACAGACATTGAAAAGTCAAGGGCTTCCCAAATTATAAAGTATCTCTATACAAAGACAAGAAAGAGAGGTAAGAATTCAAATTCTCCAGTTATATTTATAATATCGCAGTAATTAAATGTCCCAAGAGAAAGTAGCTGTCCCTTTAAATTTACACTTCAGAGATAGTAAAATGTCTGGTACACAGTGAGAGCACAAGGCACGAAGATTAAACAAGTGCTGGTCTCTGAGTCTCATTCTGCAAATCTGTAATGTGAATAAACTCTCAGGTAGATACTATCAGTCTAAATTTTAAGATGAAAAAGTAGAGATTCCTGGAGGCAGAGGGAGGAGGGAAAAAATGGGACCAGTTCCTTTTCTGTGACATCTGACTGCCTGGTAAGTTAGACTGACGTCCTGTACTGCAAAGGAGGTCACTCACACCTTGCAAGCATTGTGCCAGATGCCTTCTGTTGTTCACAGGTGGTAGGGAGAAGTCCTAATACCTTTAAGTAGGAGACACAAAGATAGCTTTTCAAGTCCTCTTCCTTGTTCTTTAGACCAATAGAGACAGGCATACTGACTCCCACACACCCACATGAGCACTAATCCCATTATCTACATGTACTTATCTGAGAGGCGATTAGCAATGGCTATGCTGAATTTAGTAGGCACTACTTAATGTCTGCCAGTCACTGTGATGTTACTCCTTTATTTCATTTAGCCATTATGTCAGTCTTCTGTTAGAAGAATGTCATCTCTGTTTTCAATTGTTTAGTGACTGACTTATGGCCATATGTTCCAAGGTATCCAAACAGAGCACCAATGATATTTTGGTCTTAGTGCTCTGACACATGAAGAAAGATAAACAGAATCCCATGCAAAGACACTCCTAGCTCTGAATTTTTAGAGGTTCATAGATAAGGACAAGAAAGTCACCATTTCCAATCACCCACCCTATTTCCTTCCAAATGGGTTGTCCAGCATAGAGATGCCCAGTACCATGAAAGAGGAGAGAAAACTTTCAAAGTCAAGACTTGTCTGGCCTGAAATATTAGCTCAGAACAAAGTCTCAACAAATCACCAATGTGCACAGATTATATAGCTCTTTTCTTGTTAATTCTCCCATTACTTCCTTCTTCCAACAAAAGCAAGGTAGAAAGAAAATGACATTTGGTAGATATCCATTGAAATATGGTATCTCATTTAAGCAGCCCTGAGAAAAGATAGGATTGCTCTTATTTTACATGAGAACCTACTAAGTCCCTGGGATAAACTCCATGGAGACCTTCTAACCTGTTAGTGTCTGAAAAGAATAGAAGAATATGCCACTTTGGACCCTGTGCCAGTCCCTTTATGGTTTGTGAATGTGATTAGCGTCTCTTCATAAACAAGGGTTGTCCCAAGCTATCGTTCTCGATGGCAAGAACACACTCGGACAACCGGATTCTTCTGCGGCAAGCTTTATTGCTCCTTAAGGAGAGAAGACCCAGACCCCGGAAAATGGTGCTGCTTATATAGCCCTCAGCGTGGTGTTTCAGCGCCTGATGTGGCGTGTCAGCTCCTGATTTGTTGCTCCCCATCACCTCATTACTACGCCCCGAGATGGGCAGTGACTAGGTGTGAGTTCACTCTCGCACTTGTGCACAAGGCTTGTTTACTAGTTAGGCACAGCGGAAGCCAGCGCCATCTTATAATGGCGATTGCTCGTGGCACGGCTCTCCACAAAGGGTAACTAAAATTAGGTATGGAGTAAGTGACAGTCCTGTTTGAAGATTTTTGATCAGTTTTATATTTCATTCTCACGCGATTATCACAAGCAGTTTCTGTGATTTTGTAAATAGTAAGGATGGAGATCATCACTTAGCAAACATCCTGCAGCAGGAACGGGCAGAGCTGGAGTTCAAATCCGAGCTGGGACATCAGAAGCCAGGCATTGCCACGTGCTCCCAGCAGAGTGCACAGGGCAGGGTGAGCTGGGAGGACAGCCTGCTGAACAAGACAGCTCTTACCTACACTCTCCCAGGACATCCCAGGCTCTGTGTCCCTGGAGAAAAAAAACAACAATGTGTTTGTGTGCATGTGTTTGTACATTCAAACAGCCAAATGAAATCCAACATGAATAAGTAGTGTTAAAGCCTAGATCTTTTTGATGAAGAAAGACATAGCTAATATTCAGTAGGAAATATTTTCTAGCCTGCATCAAACTTATTTTGTTACAGTTACATTGCTGAGTCCCTATGAATTTTTGGTTTTCATAATTCAGGAGTTACTCTGGAACACTCTTTGTCATTTAGATAACCTATTGACTCTATTTTTCTCAGCCTATAGGTTCAGTTCCTGAGTCCTTACATTCTTGTTGATATTAAAGGACACTGTGGAGGCTCCACTTTGCTACAGTAACCATTTTACAAGGACTGTAAAGAGATCACTGGGGGAAAAAGGAAGAAATATCTCCAAGAATGAAATCAGATGATGAGGCAGCCTTTACATGTACCTAATGTGGACGGCATCACTGGTAGATTTATTTCTGCAAATGTTTCCTAGAAAAGGTAATTGAAAGTCAGTACAGAGGGAAGCAAGGGCAAACATAATGGATCACAATAACACTCAAGCAGAAAGCAGTACCAAGCTAGTGAGAACTGGGACAGGGGTTCTCTAGATGGCAGTGGGATGTTTTAGGGGAAAGAACAAAGTAGATGGGACAGAGAGAGGGGAATCATACAAGATTGTGCCTGTTAAGTAGTGAGGTTCCTTTGGAAGCACAGGCAGTGACAATCTAATTGTTGCCCCATGGTTTGGCTAAAACTCTAGGAGGAAGTGAGACTTTGTTCTGGGTTAGGGCAACCTGAAACAGGGACTATTCAACATGTGTATAGTACAACCAAAGGCATCTTAGCAAACTCTCCCCAGAGAAGACAGAAAGAGGAAAACTCTATTGAAGGATCAGTGATGAGTTTGATCAGCTGTGTGCAACCAATTGTTCTCTCCCTCCTAGTCAGGCAAAAAAAAGTAGGACTTAATTTGTATTTGTACAAAGAAGACTCACAGTCACAGGGAGATAAGGGCTGTCACTTTTACTCACAGTAATTCTGACCTGAGGATACCCATTGAAGTTACAGGCTTTAAGATAATAATACCAGAAAAAGTTGAGGCTCTCTCTCTAATGCTGACTGAACAGTTTGCCCATAAGAAACATTTGGTTTCTTTTTTCTCCCCTCTCCCTGTGAGAAGCGGGTGTGGCCGCTGCCCCAAGATGGCGCCCGGGATGGCTGCCAGGTCTTATGACCTGCGCCTGACTTCCTCATTACCTCAGACTTAGCCACATCCCAGCTGCCTGCACTGCGCAGACGCCATGCCTCGTCAGCTCGCCTGAGGTGTCATCACTTGCTGTGAACCAATGGACTGCTGTTATGAGACTGGGGTGATTGGGAGGAGTCAGTAGGGTATTTAAGGTGTGCACCCGGGGTTGGCGGATTCCCGTTCCTGCATTGCAATGTGAAGTGTTCCTGAATAAACCTGCTTGAAGAAGGACAACGTGGTGTTGCGTCTTTCCTGCTGGTCGGGGTGGAATAGACACCTCCCCTTTTTAACTTGGGTGACCTCATGAACATAAAAGAACTTAAAGGTAGCAAGCCATGGACTTAAAGTAGGTAAGTACTCCTCATTCAGCCATTTAGAAGTCGTAAGAAAAACAAACCCAAAAAAATGATGGTAACTTATGCTTTCCGAGTACAACTTCTATTCGGCTAAACAAGGAAATAAATGTCTCATTCAGACCCCTCTGTCAAGATCAAGACATAACAATACCCTGAAACAAACCATGGTGTTTGATGACAAGAAGTTTTGAAAATGTCACTAAACATTCTTAAGTGGTTGATAATAAAGATGCTGATAGGTTTCTTTGTTTCCCTAGTCAACTACCTAGAGAAAACTATAACCAATGTCAGGGGAAAAAAAAAAGAATCGCGGAGTTATACAGGGTACTTTGGGGAATCTGAAACTGTCAAATATTTAAGGTATTTAATTTTTATATCTATACAATTGGACTGCTTTTCTCAGCTTCATTCCCCATAGAGCAGCCCCCTTAAAAGAAAACTCTCAAGAGAAACATCTGTGTCTTCCTCAAGAGCTTGAATACCTTTAAATTAGGTTTGAGAAGACAAGCAGATGTGTCTTAGAGACCAAGAAGGTTTCTCTAAATGATATTGTATATGATAAAATATTTCAAAATAATGTCCATATCAATTACTCTTGCTCTTTCCTTTCATTTTGAAAAGCATATAAAAGGCTCAGAGGTGGAATAATTCCTTAGCATACTGACGTTGGTTCTCAACACAATGATCAAATAAATGAAAATGTGAGTGTCTAGTTTTTGTAGTAATCATATGAAGGCACATATTATACTAGTTCTGAAATTTTACAAATATGATAAGCCATCTGAAGTAAAGAATATATCAGACCAAAAGCTAAATGGCACAGAAATAATTCTTTGACTCCATGAGAAAAGCTACAATTCTGTTGTGAGATTGTGAGACCCTTAGCAGTCAGGGTAAAAATAATCTTTCTTAGTAATATGATTGCTGAAATGAAACAGCATGACCAAAAAAACTTAGGCGGAAGTGATTTATTTGGCAGAAACTTCCAAATCACTGGTCATCACTGAAAAAAAAAAAAAAAAATCAGGACAGAAACTTCAACAAGGCAGAGACCTTGAGGTAGAAGCTATTGCAGAAACCATGTAGGGATGCTGCTTAGTGGCTTACTCCACATGAACTGCTCAGCCTTATTCTTATAGAACCTAACTTAAGCAGCCCATCCACAAAGGTCTGGGCCCTCCCATATCAATCACTAATCAAGAGAATTCCCCACAGGCTTGTCTACAGCCTAATCTTAGGGGGATATTTTCTCACTTGAGGCTCCCTCCTTTCTGATGACTTTAGCTTGTGTCAAGTTGACATAACAGTAGCCAGCAGAGTGTCCACATTACAATTGTCATTACTGAAGACAAAAATGTATTAAAAATAAAGACTTTTTTATAGAGTAATTTCATACATGAAGTGCTCTGTGGGGCAAGAAACAATGGTTATCATAGAAAAGCTTGCAGTCCCAGGCCTTGTTAGTAAGTTTGAGAATGTTGCTTCCTGTCTACTGGTTTTAGGCATGTGTGAACATGGATGATAAATTGAAAATATGGTCCATGGAAATCAATTTTCTACTATATTTCTGTTATCTAGTGAGTTGTTGTGTGACCTTATGAAAGTTAATATATGCACTGTGAGTAAAGATTAATACCAAGAAAAATCCAAAGAGAAATATAAATTGAATTGAAAGGGGGAAAAGATAATCCTGAACAAGAAAATCTGATTTTAATTGCAAAAAAACATTGGATACTCCAGGCCACACTGAAATATTTCTCTGATTGTAAATCTATGCAGGTCTCCATTCTGTGGTACTGATTCCTTAAAAAGTCAAAGCAAAAATCTGAAAGTTCATCTTAAGCATCCATTTGTGAAAGATAGTGAATGAACTTGACCTACATGCATCAAATCATACATTTGAGAAGTTCCATGTTGAGAGAAAGCCCACTGATCACTGAAAGACGGATACCATTTTGGAATAATTGTATTAAATATTTTAAATTAGCACATTGTTTGTGGATTGGATATTTGCCACTTGATGGCTAAATTGTAAATGAACTTATCTTAATAGCTCTCTGGGGAAGGAGGGGGTGGCATGGGACTACAGATCAAGCTTAAACTTTACAATGATGCTAATTTGTGAACCAAAAATATGTGAAGGAACCATGAAATGTTAATACTTATTAATTATAAATGACAGGCACACAGATGGTTGTTAAATTATTCCCTTTTGATTCTGTATGTTTCCAATTTTACCTTTTCAAAGAATCAAAACATACTTGGTTGATAAATTCACATTGAGAGATATACACAACCATGTTGGGACTCTCTTAGAATGCAAAGCCATGACCAGGGACAGTACTCCAGCCCCAACTATAAACTAAATGGGTTTGGTTCAGAGCATTCTTAAGAGGGAATCTTCAGTGTCTAGGACAGTGTCAAGAACTCCAGAGATATATAAGTGTGCCTCTCCTGGCTCTAACAGACCTTTAAGAAATCTAGATGAGATGACTTAGTTAGTAAAGTGCTTACCTGAATTTAGATCCCCAGCATCCATATAAAAAGGCAAGTACAGTGACCTGCACTTGTAATCTTGGAGGCAGGGAAGCTGAGACAAGAGGATCTCTGGGAATCACTTGCCAACCACTCTGGCGAACTGATGAATCCCAGATTCAATGAGAGGCCCTGTTTCAAAAACTAACATCAGTGGGAATGAGGGAAACATGCTTGTAGATTTAGATTTTTCAAAACTCTCTTTAATAAGCATTCCTAAAAGCTTCCACCTCCCTTTTAGTTCACTGGCCAAAGTAATGGAGAAAGATGGTTAGTAGGACAAGGGGGATGGAGACCTGTTGAGAAGTAGTTCTTTGGAGTGATGACAATCACGGTTTTCAGGATATCAGCAATCAAGTCCCAAACAACAAACACAAACCAGTATTTGCAGTCCAGTTCAATCCGCAAGAAATCATACCCATACAAGAGCATCATCAGGGAAGACCATCGAAGCATTGCAAGGTGAACCAATGCAAGAGTGTCCTTCACTGTTTTTTGGGTTTTATTTATCCTCTTTTCAAACATCACATGTCCTCTCAAATATCTGCCTCAGCAAAACATCCTCTCGTGTGTCTGTTCCAGCAACAGATCCTCTCACATGTCTGCATCAGCAAAACATCCTCTCATAAGATAACTTCTAGGAAAAACATCCCATGATAAAACTGAGATTCCAAAGAAACCAGAAATTTCAACTTGACACACTGAAACAACCCCTGCCATTCGAGCACAAATACACACACACACACACACACACACACACACACACACACACACACACACACACACACAGACACACACACAGCCTAAAAATATTTATGGGGAAATTTTGACAAACCCTCTTTCTACTATGATTGCATTACAGAACATTATATTTTGGGGAAGGTTCTTGTAACAAAGTCTATAATAAGGAACATTCCCGTGTATTGGTTGTATACTTTTTGACACCTAATACATAATCAAAAGTAGTAATACCTGGGCAAGATTTCTCTGAACTTGAGCCAAAACATCTTATCAAAGGAACATACATATTTAAAAAAAAAAAGTTCTTAGATTACTGTTTACTTTCTTTTTTATTAATTCATGTGTTCTTTGGCATTTTCATACCATTAACATTCTCAAAGGCAACTGGTTCATAGATCAGGAATTTTTTAGTTTGACTATATAAGGTAGATACCTACCAATACTATGCACATGTCTGAGCATGTCAGCTCCTTTGAAAAGGACCACCATTTTCTTCTTGTGAAAAGGTAATCTAGTCTTCTTTCATTTCAGAGCGCATACACTCACAAATAGGAAGTTCTGTTTTTCATACTAAACCCATGGTCTAGTCAGAGCATCTATAAGATCTCCACTCCTTTTTCATCTTTATTGATTGCAACAAACTTCTTTTTCCTGGGCTGGTTCCACTAGCTGTTAGCAGCTTTCCTCAGCAGATAGAGCCCATGGCTCTGGCATCTCTAATATCTTGGAGTCTCCAAGGCAACTTAATGTTACAGCTTCTGGTTCCAATGTCTGGGATCCACACATAATCTCTGTGCTCCTCTTAAGGGCTGGCATCACTTCTTTGTCTCTACCCTCTGTAGCACTCTAAGCTCAGGTTGGTCCACTCCACTGCCACTGCTCTTCTTGGTGATCATCCCATGATATTGACATCTCCAGTATGCTGGGCTCTTCTGCTGCAACTTGGCTTCACCACTAGCCTCTCATAGGCTCTCTTCATGGTGCCAAGCCTCAGTCCCTTTGCATGACCACTTCAGTCCTGGGCCATCAACTGCAACAGGCTGCACCTTCACCAGTGGCCTTCCATAAGGCCTTCCATAAGTGGCCTCACATCAGGCCAAGCCTCAGCTGCTCTTCATGACCCTGTTGTGCCAGGGAAATGTTAGTGACCCCCCCCCCAAAACACACACAGCAGCTGATTTGATGCAACTCACATCAGGGTCTTTATTCTATTCAAGCTAGCTTGCTCTCAACCCCCTAATACACCACTGTCATGCAGGATGATTTTGGTGGTGGTGGAGCCCCACATGTCTATAGAAGTGAGGCTTTATAGTAAGCAGCAAGCAGGGAGTACGTGTGCTAGCGTCTAGTTGGAAAGCTCCTGTGGCCTTTAACATAATTGGCAGGTGCTGGGAGTCATATTACAAACTTAATTTCTGCTCCCCTCTGCATTAGTGGTCATTAGACACAGGGTGGGCTTGTAACCTGGGGGAAACAGGTTTGTTGGAGCAATAACCTCGAGACACTGGTCTTGCTGGGGATGTAACCTGGAAATGCTGGTCTTGTTGGGCATGAGCCTAGAGACTAGAGCTAGGCTCAGGTTTTGTTGAGGGGCAACTTGGAAACTAATTCTAAGTACCAGCCTGTTAGTTTACCTGACATCAAACTTAGGTCAGGTTCTCTAAAATGGAGTCTGAATTTAAAAGATTTGGCATCTCAACCCCTTCAGGGCTTCAAAACCAGTACCAACTGGGTGTTTCTTACACATTACCAAGTATAGCCACAGCTCCAGGTACAGCCTTGTTTATCTCTGACACAGCTTCTTTGTGCTCTCAGAAAACACTTTCCAGAAGATCTCATCTCAGTCATGCTGGTCTCTTCTTAATCACCACTAACTTCTTAACTCCAGCTAACCAGCATCAATTTTCCCAGTAGTCTCCTTCTCTTTAGTATAAACCCAGAGATACATGTCCCCTTTGTTCTATTACATTATCGCTAGCTTCCTCTTTTCTAACTCCTTCACTACCTAAGCTTTGCTGTCCTTGATCTTGCTCTATATATTGACCTTGAATTCAAAGATCTGCATGTCTGTCTTCTTCTGGGATTAAATGTGTGTACCACCATGTCTGGATTTAAGCTTTTTCTCACCTAGAACTTGCTCTATTCCAGGCTGACCTTGAACTCAGAGATCTTCTTGGCAATGTCTCTGGAGATTAAAGGTGAGTACCACCATGCAATGGATGTAAACTTAGCTGGGTAGGATCTTGTCTCAAAGGCCCACTTTTTAAATTCAATTTAATATCCTTGAACTCAGGATTCAGTTCCATTTTACTTCATGGTATCCCTTTAATACTTGAACCATATACTTTATATTTTTCCTTTCTCAGTTTGCTATGCTTGTTTAAAATGCTCTTCATGAGACTTAACCAGATACTTAGTTCTGTTTTTCTGAGACTTCCTTAGTCAGTGCAACTAATCTGAGTCTCTTCAACTTAGCCTAAGGCAGACTCCTCAGACAGGGCAAAAAGTAGTCAGATAATATACCCAATAACCAAAATACCAAAACACCAAAAAACAGTTTCTATGTCACACACTGAAACTCTCCACTGAAATCTCTTGGCCCAGGTCTGCCAAATTCAACTCATTCTCAGTAGCAAAGCCTTCCATATTCCTACTAGGATAACCCATTGAGCCCCATTTAAAGAATTCCACAGTTTTCCAAATCCAAAGTCCCAAAATCCACATTCTTCCAAACAAAAACATGGTCAGGCTTATCACAGCAATAACCCAGTCCCTGGTACCAACTTCTGTCTTAGTTGGGGTTTTACTGCTGTGAACAGATACCATGACCAAGGCAAGTCTTATAAAAGACAACACATAACTGCAGCTGACTTACAGGTTCAGAGGTCCAGTTCATTATCAAGACAGGTACATGGCAACATCCAGGTAGGCATGGTACCGGAAGAGCTGAGAGTTCTACATCTTCATCTGAAGGCTGCTAGCAGAACACTGACCACCAGGCAGCAAGGGTATGAATGCCCATGCCCACAAGGCTATACCTACTCCAACAAGGCCACAGCTCCCCAAAATTCTCCTCCCTAGGCCAAGCATATGCAAACCTCTATGTTCTTCTCTCTCTGTCTCTCTGTCTTTCTCTGTATTTCCCTCTACATCTCTCTCCCTCCCTCTGTCCCCCTCCCTCTGTCCCTTTTTCCCTTCCTCCCTTCTTACCTCTGACTGTGTGTGTGTGTGTGTGTGTATGTGTTTATGTGTTTTATAGCTCCTTGTCTATAGCATATATAACCATTGAAAATTGCTTTCTCTGCCCATGCTATTTCCAACCTATCATTCCTAGCAGACAGGAAGCTAAGACAAAAGAGTAGTAAGTTTGAGGTTGGCCTGAACTACACAGTAAGTTCTACACTGTGCTACATAGTAAGACCATCTCTCACAAAAAAACAAACACATAAGAAAACAAACTGCCTTTATGTAGACCAAAGAGAATGCCTAGGAAACATCTTCATGATTTCTTCTAAGGAATTTTTCTTCAAAAGATGATTTTGAATATCCTTATTTTGCATTTTAAAAAGTTAAGTTTCAAATGATTAAGTTGCATGCTGAATGTAATACGTTGGAGCATAGGTCAAACTAAAAACTACTTTGGTGGCTTTACAATGCAGAGAACAGAGCAGTAACACATAACTAGCTAGAACAAATGCTGTAAGATGGGAAAAGGTGGATCATTTCCTCTTTTACTTCATTTAAATTAGGACTGAAATTCATCAATGTGGAGAGTGAAATTCTGTAGTGAATAAGATGGGCTCCATTCCATAGTGATTCAGGAACATGTGAGCTTGTTCTTCACATGTGGCCCTGTGAGCACATATGTGGCCCTGTGGAAATGAGAATGCCTGAGTTAACTGAAAGAAAACTACAGTATATGTGTATATATATACACACACATATATATATATGTATTCCAAGTTAGCTAGACATTTGACCTGAAGCATTTCCTAACATTTTTGCTTGCTTTGTTTAGGGTTTTAGTTTTTTCTTGTATATTACATCAACTCTGCATTCTGCAAACTTGGAGTCTAGATTAGATGAAAGAACAGTTTATTTCATTGACCTTGGGTTTTCTAAGTGCTTATCCATCTTGCTAAGATGTTTCATTGTAAAGAATCAGAAAAAGAAAATCCTGGTATATATCATGAGCTTCTGACACAACAAAATAAAGTGCCACTGCTAACAGCTCTCCCTGGCTCTCAACTACTTTCATTTTGCTTTTCATAGTCACACAGAAGAGACCTACAGAGGAGCTACTTAATCTTAGGAAGGGAAGCTTGGGAACAATAAACAGGCTCTGCTTTATTTTCCATTACATCATCATGGCCAACATAGTGGAAAGAATAGCTCAAAAGAGGAAAGACTGATACTTTCCTCACTCTCTCTTGTTTCTGTGCATTTTAGCAGAACAATATGGTGGCCATGGCCTCTGAAGAAGAAGCCCCTTTGCCTATTAAACAAGAATCAGAGACAATGGAAGTAATGTATTGAAGGAGAAATTACCTTCAAAAGCACCGGCCATCAGACATACTTCCTCTATGTAGCCTCACCTCCCACTTTTCCAGAAGCTTCCAAAATAGCATCATCAAATGAGTACCAAACATCCTACACACGTACCTGTACGGATAGTCAATGTTTAAACCATATCAATAACCAAATAAAACCATTTGATGTGAAATAAAAGTAGAATTTGGAACTAATATTTCTCTTTTCCCCAGACCTATACTTTTGAGAACAGACTTATAGCTTATGTCTTATTTTGCTTATTTATTTCCCAGTAAAGATATCTGTTCATGGTAACTTTTTAATTTGTTGCTGTCCCTCTGGCCTGCTTAGAAAATCCTTGAAAGCTAACAAGGATTCTGCCATTGTTGTAAAACAGAGCCACTGTGCTCAAATGTGAGTGATACATAAATGTCATCTGCAAGAAACATATTCTTATGGACTCCCCAAGTGTTGGGTTCATATGTTATTACAAGGTCACTTAAATAGACATATATATGCTTATTAAAATCACCTTATGCTAGTAGCTTTATGCTAGTATAAAACTGAAGAATATGTATGAAGTAATCACTAAACATGCAGAAATTCATTATTGTCTACATGATCAACATCAGATTCAGATCACCAGTATTATTGTGCTAAAGCTAAACCCTAGGTATTCTCTAAAGAGCATGTACAGGAATAGCAGACATAGCAGTATATTGTAGGTCATGTAAGTATGCATTTGTATGTGTTCTGCTTTTATTGCTTTAGTGTGAAAGTTTTACGACTTTTACCTCTTCAACTTACTACTGTGAGTAGTGATATCATCTGATTCTCATCTGATGTCATCTGTTTCTCATAATAAGAAACTTCTGAGCAGTGAATGCTTGTCACCCTTTATCAGTAACAGGTACCAGAGCAACAATAAAAGCACCATGGACAGTGTTTCAGTTATAGGTGGTGGTTGTATCCATCACATGTTACTGACAATGAAGCTAGTCACATGCAACTCCCTTTTAAGTTTAGCTTACAGTCCCTTGCTGGCATTCTTCTTCTGTGGTTATTAATCTAACTGAAGAAGGGTTTCTGAGAGCTCTTAAAGAACAAGCATACACTAACAAAAGAACATTGATGATGTTTTTCCATCATTTTGTTGTTGTTGTTAATTACTACTTATTCGTGTTTAGAAG
This sequence comes from Mus musculus, assembly GCF_000001635.26. Taxonomy (NCBI): domain Eukaryota; kingdom Metazoa; phylum Chordata; class Mammalia; order Rodentia; family Muridae; genus Mus; species Mus musculus. Next base: position 39,746,307 of record NC_000071.6, on the reverse strand, counting down.
GTTCACATAGTAGCATTTGAGAATGGCTTCATGAAGTGACCTGTGTAGAAGGCATATGTGTGTGCACATGCAACTCTTGTATCAGTGGTTAATTTTTTTATAGAGTTGAGTCTCATTTCTTTCATTAATTATAAGGTGTCTTACAGGAATATGAACTGAGTCCTCAAACCACACCCTGATGCAGTAATAATCATTCATTAGGTGGCTAGGTCATGTAAATGGATAGATTCTGTTGCTAGGCTGCAATGACAATAGACAATCCAAGGCCTGTCTCCCGATAAAGTCCTTATAAAAAGATATCTTCCCCTCCAGCAGTAAAAGGGACTTGCCCATCTTGGGAAAACAGATGTTGCTTATGTCTCTGGCATTCTTCCAATGCTTCTGGGACATGATCATTCCATGTTGACTTCTGTGGAAGATGATAACTCCTTAACTGATTGGACGGCACTCTTAGAATTCTCAACAACACAGGTCAAATGAATATGTCACTTAACTTGATCCAACAGCCAAAGTTTAAGCCTCAAGTGACTTTTTCTAATGTGATCCTCTCTTAAAACTGTTGAAGACTTAGTATTCATTAAACACCTATTACCATAGTTAAATAGTTCAGAATCAAAACGTTTTCCAGATATACCTACAAAATATCCTGCCATAAGACAGTTTCCAGAACAACATCATATGACACAACTGATTCTTCAAAGAAACCAGAAATTTCCACTTCAAGTCAAAGGCAAAGCCAGTGTAGAATCTGCCTCCAAGTTCAGTTACCAAACACTATTGAAAATAAAATGTGTGCTAGTAGTTGAGGAGAATGGCTGGTTTCTAGGACCTTATAATGAAGTGGAGAGAAATAGTATATAAGTCTTTTGTGGTACATCACTACACCTGTTTTGGATTGAAATATCTGGATTCAAAGCTCAGGTCATCCACTTACCATACATTCTAGTTTAGTTTTATGATGTGAAAAAATGGTGTTGAACATTCTTATAACTCTTTTATGAATTAGCTGGTATTTAGAAATCTCTTGATGACTAACACATTGCCACCAACTAGGTTGTTTTAGCTATCATCAATAAAACTATTACACTCATTATAATTACTAGACATATCCTGAGAAAAATAAACAGTGTCTTGAATCAGAACTTATATAAAAGGCCCATAATCCAGACACTGAAGACAAGCTTGGGTTGGAAACAAAGAAATCAGAAAGGTACAATATGCTGAATTACACTTCCAGAAGCTATCAGCTATAAATGCCTTAGGCTTGTGAAAGTTACCTTATTTTCGGGAAATAGGTCCACCGATGTGATAAAGTTAGATGATTAAGTTTGATGAATGAATTATTTTGTATCAGGCAGGTGCATCTGAACACAATCACAACTGTCTCCAAAAGGGAGGCAGAGGAAGATTTGGTACTTAGATACTAGTGAGGGCATTTGATGACACTGGCATTGAAGACTTGAGTGACATTAACACAAGGCAGAATTCATCACCCATGTCAGACAAAAGGACTCACTAAACCTTGTGAAAGACTTCAGAAGGAGCACTTACACTTGAGTAGAGTCCAGGGGTACATGATTTGGAAATCTGTCCAGCACAACTATAAAAGGATAAGGTTATGTTATCTTTAGATACGGTGTTTGTGGTATTTGTTCTATCAATCAAGGAAATAAGATAGGAGACTTCCTGGTAGAAGAGGTATTTTAGGTGCACAGCAAAAAATGAGCAAGAGTTAGGCAAGAGAGGGATTGATTCCTACATGGAAAATCTCTGACATAGTACTCAGCTGACAATTTTGTAATGCTGCAGTACATGCTATGTATGAAACTCTTCCTGAAGATAATAAAATAGGAAGAGGAAATAAAGAGAACTTTTCCCAAATTTTGTTTTGTTATCTCACATTTGAAGACTTTCCTAAAGCCATGGTGCTTGATCATGTTCATTTGATCCAGCTTAATGAAAAAAAAAACAAAAAACAAAACAAAACGCATGATTGTTCTTGAATAAATACAACACATCTCAGGAATTTTACTTGAAACTAAAGCCTTACCCCCAGAGCATGAAGAGAGGCATGAAAACATTCTGTAGTGATATGGGATTCACCCAAATTGCTATTGCTGAGCAGTTTCTCAGAATAAAAGAACTGTGTATGTCTGAGTAATTCTCATAGATATAATGTGGAATTCTGGAAATCACTTTGTTCAGGCAGGCAGGAGAGTACCTATCTTGGCAATCTCACCTTACCAGGAAACACTTTGGTGTCCAGTTCAGAGAACAAGACAACCAGAAAAAGCATAAGCACAACTTCAGGTTAGTGTGGAAAGAAAGAGCTAATGTTTTGCTCAAAATATCTGTTTTAAATTGAAAAACAACAAGAGATCCTGGGTTATCTTTTATTTTTAAATTTCAATCTGACCAAACCAAAATGACACTAGAAAATTTATAGCACATTGTTTTTTATTTATAAATTTATTTTCTCTTATTATGGTTGAATTCTTCTAGATTTGCTCACCAAATAACCTTCATTGAACTTGAAGTCATAGCATCCAAATAAGACTCTAGGTATAGTTTGCCAATAGCAATCACAGAAATTTAAATCAATAGGCATTCCTATGCAACATGGTTACATTGTCAGTAATTAGAATGGGCCTTGAGAATGGAAGAACTGAGCAAGGCTGCTGGGAGTACAGTAAGAATTGACCAACTGACACATGCCATGCCCTTCAAGATGCTTGATGTAGACCAACCTGTTTCCATGGCATCCCTATACTATGTGCAAATGCATAATCTAAGCTAGGAGAAAGTGGTCAGTGTCACACAGGAATGGACAGAGATACCATCAAGGTTTAGAACCTGGTGATAGCTACCAGGTGATAGAGTGGCTAAACCTGCACTTGATATGAAAAATCAGTGTATTAATTTCGATTCAGAAAACTGGTAAAAATGTCAAGATAAATAAAACTCATCGTCAAGCTCTCATCCTTTTGTAAGAGTCCTGTGCATAGCAAAACTCAAAATGCAAAATAATAGTCATACTTTTGAACAAAGACACAACTGAAGACTCTCAAAAGAATACATTATTTTAACATTTATTAGAAAGTAGTTTAACTTAGAGGAAATTATATGAGGACCAGTGATATGGCTCAGCGTGTAGAGGTGCTTGCTGACAATACTGCAAACATGAGTTTGACTTTCAGAATTTACATTATGAAAAGGAGAATATTGACTCTCACAAGTTGTCCTTTGGCCTCCACAAGTGTGCCCTAGCATGCATGTTCACACATGTACTCATGCTGGTTTGCTGTGATTGTGCACACACCAAAACATAAGGAAACAGTAAAAAATAGACATGCAGTGAATTGACTGACAAATCCAAACATCAGCTACTTGAACTCAAAAACTCTCAGAAAAATTTCAGGTTGAGTCAATTGTTGCCCTGGTATATTTAATTGCTGCAGTAAAGCAAATCCAGGCCTTATTCAATTTCATGCCTTCAGTCTTTACGATGAACCTCTTATAACCACAATCTCCTGTATCTACAATAGCATTTTAACACCTAACAAGGTTAATTCTAATTCATTACTATAAACAATACTCAGGAAATAGTCAAATTTCTTCATTCATCTCTACAATTATCTTTTATGGATATTTTTAAAATATATCTACAAACCAGAAAATAAAATGTGTCTGCCAAAGCTCTTTGTCCCACTATTACTCTATAAAAGTTTGTATACAGGTCAGTGTCATTTAGGAATTAATTCATAGGGAACATTCTGGTTCATCCTTTTAGCCTCAGATGAAAGCTTGTTAGTGTGGTAGTTTGAACATGGTTGGCCTGGGGAGTGGCACTGGTAAGAGTTGTACCCTTGTTGGAGGAAGAGTGTCACTGTGGGATTAGACTTTGAGGCTCCTACGCTCAGTCTCCGCCCAATGTGGAAGACAGCCTCATCTTGACTGCCTGTGGTTGAGAGTCTGTGGCTGCCTTTGAATCAAGATGTAGGGTTCTTACCTCCTCCAGCACCATGGCTGCCTGGATGCTGACATGCTTCCCACCATAATGACAATGGACTGAATTCTGTAATCTGCCTCTTAATTGGAGCTGGTTAACAGTTTCAGAATTATCTGAAATTATCAGTGTTGCAAAAATCATCCAACAAGCTGAGGTGCAGTGACCTGATTATATCAATGTCTCCACAAGCTTTTATTCACTATTTTCGCTCTAGCTCACTGTTTGTCTCCTGAAAATGGACATTCTCTAATCTCACCATTCTATAACCCATGTAACTAGTATGTGTCTTTGAATAATTTTTCTTGGCTACAAGCAGCTCCTACACTAAGCTCAAACATCTATGGATGACCACACAAATGCCTCACAAGTTTTAATCCCCAAATCTAAGCCTGATAATTCATGGCATACAATAAGACTTTCATACCTTCTTCCCTTTTGAGTGGTTTTATTTGGGGCACAATTCAGAAGAACCATTTCATTCCTCTCCATTACTATTTTAGTGTCATTATGATCATGAGTTCAAACTAACTTGTTAACTTAGTTAACCTAGCTTTAACCTTACCAACCCATTCTTGTTTGTATAAGAATATAGATACATACATATATATATGTGTGTGTGTGTATGTATACATATGTATATAAATGCATATATATTAATATATAGATAGCCTCATTATTTTTCATAGTTTCATAATGATCATTTCATTGTGTGCATGCAATATACTTTATTTGGCTGTAATTTTTAGTGTACTATATTAAAGAATTTTTCAATAATTTTCTTTTTTTCTTTACCAGAAAATACTTCATTAAATACCCTTCTGCATACATCAACTCAAACTTTTCTAATACATTTCTGGAGAATTGTGGTAGACCTTTTGGTAACTGAGTATCCATATAACATTATTATAATTATTAAAAAAATAATAAAAATAGTCCTGATATATAGGCCTAGTTTGATATCTTTTGCTCCTCACTTCTATGAAACTACAACACACAGTTTTGTCTAGAGTGGCCTGATAACCAATCACTGAGATTGCACCTGTCTTGTTTTGCAGTATCAAATATGCAGCCAGGACACCTTCTTGTATATTTAAACAATAATCTGATTAGCCTTCAATTTATCTGCTTTAATAGATGGTAGAATTACATGGTTACAAATAGCTTCTCTTAACAGTATTTTAATAAGTTATCAGTAAATTCTTCACATAATTGCTTATTTTATATACCTGTATGCTAGGGTTATGTATAAGTTTCTCAGGTGAAAAAGTCCAAGTGGAAAAGTTTAAGAATCTCTCTGATTTAGAGAACAATGAGTACAGGGGAATGTAGGTTATAACCCAGTGACAGAGTTCTGGCATACCCTAAGTCACACCGAGTGTTTTATTCTTAAAACTTTTCTGCTGAAGTTACATCCTCATCACTAATGTAATGTTGGTTGGGATTATTTTCCATCCATACTTGATTGAATGCTTGGAGGTAGAATCATGGATATGGAAGACAAGCAGTTTCTTCTGAGATTCTCTTGGAAGGGACGGCCTACCTGACATAGAGGAGGACATGAATTAATTCTTTCTGTATTGAAATATACTCTTGGGTGAATAACATAGCATGATGTGGTTATAGAAATGTCTTCTCCAGAGGTGATAATACCCACTGAGGTTGTTCATTTCAAGTCTCTTAACACTGGAAAAAAAAGTACACCGTTGCCTGTACACGTCTTTCAAAAGAAGAGCAATCTTATCTAGAACTTGAACAACATATGTGGAAGAAAATATTAACTGTTTCTCCTTGCTACTAAGTTTGTAAACTGCTATGTCTGGAAAGTTTTCCTGGGATCAATGCAAAATCGAGGACTCCCATTCCTTAGTGGGGCTTCCTTTTCTCTACCTGATCTGAGGTGCCTGACTCTCAATCTTTTACCTGAGGAATGTAACATAGTCTTGGCAAAATTACAGGTTCAATTCCCTCTCTCAAGATTAGAATCTACTCAATAAGCACCTGGGTTCTTGGAATGACTGTCCATGCAAATAATAGTAATAATAATAAATAATAATAATAATAATAATAAATTCTCAGAACCTTAACCTTCAGCCAATCAAACTTCACCCCAAGAATTTCTTCCCATTTTCCAAGACTCATATATAATCCCTTTATTCAACCCAAATAAAGTACATGTTGAAAATCTGTTTAATTCAATAACATCTAAAAAACTTGTAACACTAAAATCTTCACATTCTCAGAGAAGTGTTCCCATGTCCCCACCTCCAACCCTGCTATTCACTGTCAGACCAAGGTTCTGCTGATCCACCCATCCTCGACTTTGCCCCATTCTTCTCCTCCCAGTCTACAGCAGCACCTAAACATCCTCAGAGACGACGAACCCAGAACCACAATGAACTGGTTTTTCCCCTTTGGATTTTTGGATTGCAAAATTTCTAATAAATACATTGCCCATCTTAGAATTGGGAACAAAACACCCATGGAAGGAGTTACAGAGACAAAGTTTGGAGCTGAGACGAAAGGATGGACCATCTAGAGACTGACATACCCAGGGATCCATCCCATCATCAGCTTCCAAACGCTGACACCATTGCATACACTAGCAAGATTTTGCTGAAAGGACCCAGATATAGCTCTCTCTTGTGAGACTATGCCAGGGCCTAGCAAACACAGAAGTGGATGCTCACAGTCAGCTATTGGATGGATCACAGGGCCCCCAATGGAGAAGCTAGAGAAAGTACCCAAAGAGCTGAAGGGGTCTGCAACCCTATAGGTGGAACAACAATATGAACTAACCAGTACCCCGGAGCTCTTGACTCTAGCTGCATATGTATCAAAAGATGGCCTAGTCGGCCATCAATGGAAAGAGAGGCCCATTGGTCTTGCAAACTTTGTATGCCTCAGTACAGGGGAACACCAGGGCCAAGAAGTGGGAGTGGGTGGGTAGGAGAGTAGGGGGGGGGATGGGGGACTTTTGGGATAGCATTGGAAATGTAAATGAAGAAAATACCTAATTTGAAAAAAAGATTTAAAAAAATGGCCAAGTGTAAGAGTACAGTGTTGCAAGGCATCACATATTTTAAAGAAATAAACAGTTGATCTGTTCCTTCAAGAAAAAAAATATTGCTCATAAGAAGCTACTCTTTAAAATCACTAAGAAATCTGTTAGGGTATTCATTCAGTATTTTCAAAAGGGCAAGTCCTCTGAGGAGGGTTGGGAGAGATTCTTGTGCCAAGGATGATCTATTCGTCATCCTCAATCTGGGTTCCCTCAGCCCCACCCTTCTTCTTGCCACCATACTTCTTACAGCCTCTGTTTCATAATAAGGAAAGTAAGTATGAACAGTGTAGAGGAAGAAGAGGCTGATCCATGCCTTCATATCTGTGGTGTCAATAGGATGTGCCACCAACTGGAGACCAAGTATTCAAATTTTCATTTGAGACTGTGCATTTTTTAAAACATTTCCATACCTGGATAGTGACCAAGGATATTACCAGAGATGTTACCAGAGAATTTTCACTAGATTTTAATTTATTGTAGGGAAATTTAGAAATTAATTTATGCCCAGAATTTAGAAACTTCTAGCAAATTGTAGAGTGGCTTTTGGTGTAGTTGCTCAACCACTAAACCTCAGCCTGTAAGAGCACATCAGGATGTGTTGATGTGGGATGCAATTCTCTTTAAGACAACTTACTGGTGGAGTTTCTGCTTTGCTGAAAACATGTGTCTACAATATGGCAATATATGCATCATGCTCATCAAAAATGTGCACTTTAAATAGATGTACTTCATTGTTTGAAAATTGTACTTCATTAAATATTCAGCTTCTAATAATCTAGAAAACCATACTGAAATAATTGCAAAAAAAACACTACACTTGTTACACTTGTACACATGTTCATGTGGGTTTCTTTTGATTACAAAACAAAATAGCCCTGAAAGTGCCAGTGTTCATTGTGGGCAGGAATGAGGCATGCTGTCCTGACATGAATATAGATGTGATATTGATCGTAAGCACCTTCAAGAAGGATGAAGCTCACTGTCAACTGTAGAACTGTGACATACACATACCCTCTACAGGAAAAGACTCTCCAGCATCCATGCAGTTCTTACAAAGTCTATGAACAGAGGACATTTGCCTTCTGGAAAGTCATAGAGGGAAGAGGGGTGCATGCTGGGAAATTAAAATATCTGGGTTCAATTCCTGTCTGAAATTCCATGGATAAGTACCTTGAGCAACTATAGGCATAGGGAATGTTAGCTTTCCTATATGCAGAACAATTTTATGCAGCTATTGTGAAGAATTAAGTGTTATAGAATTTTAAGCATGCTACTTTGCTTAGATTAAGGTCTGTATTTAACATATTCTGGTCAGATCTGCTGCTTTGACTGTATTTTTATATTGTTAAAGTTACCTTTGCTGGATACAACATATCTCAGTTCTTGTCATTAATTATGAGTAAAATTCCACAGTCACTCTTTTTTATTGTATGTACTTATTTTTCACAGCATGCGTGTGTGCTTACATAAGTTCATGTATGTCATGTGTGTACAGGCGTCTGTGGAATTCAGAAAGAGCCACAGACACTGGAGTAGCAAGCACTTATGTCAGTACTGGATATTGAACCTAGGTCCTCTATGAAAGCAGGAAGCTCTCTTACCCACTAAGCCACTTCTCCATACCTCCCCAACTGAATCCAATGTCTGCTAAACATCTCTGATTGCCTCAGCTCCTGGAAAACACGCCAACCATCTTTTCTTTCCTCTCTTTTCTGCCTTCCTCCCTTGCCTTGTAGCAAGAGCTTGTTTCTGACCCCCATACTGTCTGCAGTGTGGAGTTTTACATCTTTCTTTCTTGTGGCTCTCTTCAGAGTACTGTCTAAGTGTATAACTTGACATTTAAGCCATTTGTAATTTTAAGATACACGTAATTAAAAATACATTACCAATGTGGTAAATACCACATGCTCTGTTGAGAGACAGACATGGACTTTGGAGACAAAGGGAACTTGGATTAATGCCTCACACTGCATGTGAGACACACTGCTTTACCTCAATTGACTTTAGCTTTTCCTCCATGAAGTCATATAATGCCATCTTCCTTATTACCATGATATATGTAGACTATTCTTGTAACTGAAACTAAAACTCACTGTAGACTTGTGAGCTAGAAGCATCATGATGTTTTCACGGCGCTGTGGATTGTGGAACAGGACCAAAATCACCCTACACTTTTCCAGATTCTAGAACTTCCCCCAGAGGAGCCTAACAAGATAGAAAGATGCCAAGGCTGTAGTAGGCACACTAGTGCCAGCTTCTCCTCAGAACTCAGCTCATGTTGAGCTGACTAGGAACCCAACACTTACATTTAGTCCAAAAAGTGACATCAACTGATTTCAAAGTTAAAGAAAAACTATCATTCTCTGTGATCTTGGAGGATGGGGCAGAAAGAGCATGTTGAGGCCAGCCAGCAACACTGCATGGCTATTTTTATTTGTTATACATGTTAAGGAGGCTAGTGAAAATTCAGACTGCACCTGTAGAGATCCCGCATGTCTATGTCTGTTCACCCCATCATGAACAAACAAGACAGTGAAACAACTGGTTGTTCCCTCTCACCCTGGAGAGTAGACAAAATAATGCCCAGAAATGTGGCCATGTAATTACTTCAACTCTGTCTTTTTCTTCCTGCCTTTCCTGCCTCTTTCTCTCTGTGTTTCCACCTCTCTCTCTCTCTCTCTCTCTCTCTCTCTCTCTCTCTCTCTCTCTCTCTCTCTCTCTCTCTCTTTCTTCTTCTTCTTCTTCTTCTTCTTCTTCTTCTTCTTCTTCTTCTTCTTCTTCTTCTTCTTCTTCTTCTTCTTCTTCTCTCTCTCTCTCTGTCTCTCTCTCTCTCTCTCTCTTCTTCTTCTTCTTCTTCTTCTTCTTCTTCTCTCTCTCTCTCTCTCTCTCTCTCTCTCTCTCTCTCTCTCTCTCTCTCTCTCTCTGTGTGTGTACATGTGATGGGGGAAGCACAAATGTACCATGACTGTCTGTGAAGTCATAAGACAACCTTGTAGAGTTTACTGCCTCTGTCCACCTTTACATGGTTTCTGGAGATTGAATTCAGACCACCAGGCTTATGCAGCAATAACTGTTGTATATTGAGCCATCTCATCGGCCCTGGAAACTGGATTTTAAACATTATTTTTGTCAGGCTCTATCCCAGATAAAGAGCATACCACAACGAGTCATCACTGCAGTGGTGAGTGAAGGTTCAGATTGCACACTAAAAACAAACAAACAAGACAGCATAATTAGTGTAGCAAGTCTGACCTGAAGTAGATCTCAGAGGCTTTTAGAGAATGCATGCAAGGAAACAGGCATAGAAGATAAGATGATATACTAAGTGATGACTGCCTAGTCTAGGAACTGCACTTAACATAATAACAATTACAGTTAGTGAATATGGTGGTTTGAATAAGAATGTCCCCCACAGGCTCATAGATTATGGATGCTTGGTTCTTAGGAAATGACACTACAGGAATTTTAAGACAAGGTCTTGTTGTGGAAATGTGTCACTGGAGATGGATGTTGGAGTTTTAAATGTTCGAGGCATACCCAATCTGTCTGTCTTTCTGCCTCTCTCTATCATCTCTCTATCTCTATCTCTATCTCTATCTCTATCTCTATCTCTATCTCTATCTCTATCTCTATCTCTATCTCTATCTCTAACTCTATCTATCTATCTATCTATCTATCTATCTATCTATCTTCCGGCTAGCTACCAGCCAGCTACTTTTCCAGCACCATATGCTGTCTGTCATGTTTCCTGCCATTACAATGATGGACTAAACCTCTGAAATTGTAAGCCAGCCCCAGTTAAATGTTTTCCTCTATAATAGTGGTTATGGTCATGGTGTCTCTTCACAACAACTGAACATTAACTAAGACACTGAGTTATCACTGTAGCAAGCTTTGATCCAAACACCTTGCATGTAATAGAAGACAAAGAAAATCTGCTACCATGCTGACCCCCATCTTTTTCTTCCTGATTCACAGATAAGCCCAGATAGATGAGGCAATCTTCTCCAAATCACATAATCAGTAGTGGAAACTCAATTTAGAACTAGAATTCCTAGAAGAAACCATGTGTTACACATAAGAAATTGACTCCCTACCATTCAAAAGACCAAGAATGTCTAATTCATACATCATTAGAAGTGCCTCTCATTTTCTATCAAGCCTTGACAATAACTAATAAACCAATTAGTCAAAGACAATGACAAAGACTACATTATATACTTAATACATTAAATAGAAGCTATTGGATGTATACTGGTTGCTAAGCTTACTACAAAGTTCCAGATGCTGGGTAGTTTAAAACACCAATATTTGATTTCTTCTCAACCTTCAAGGACTCTAAGTTTGAATATAAGATGTCAGCAAGAAAGATTACTTCTCTCTCTCTCTCTCTCTCTCTCTCTCTCTCTCTCTCTCTCTCTCTCTCGCTCTCTCTCTCTGACTTGCAGATAGTACTGTCTTCATGTCTTCAAATCCTTTTCCCTGCATATATATCTGGGTTGGAATTCATTTGTTTAAGAACAATACATATGCAGAGTCAAGAGCCACCTAAATGAACTCATTTTAAAATGACCTTTGCAAAGACTCCTTCACCAAACAGAGTCACACTCTGACATATTGGAACTTAGTGCTCCAATGTATAAACTTGGGAATCCATTATAATTAACAATGGGTGGAACTTTGGAAAACCTATGGTTTCCAGTGATATATGTATGTCCTAAAATTTTTATGTAAGGTCCCATGGTAAAATGACTTTGAAGCTGTAATTAAGGTAAGATTTAGGTAGAAAATGAAGCCTGGATTACCTGGGTTGGCAGAATGTAAACTATGTCTTTGTGAGAGGAGGAACTGGAGTCACAGCCAGGGAGATATTAAAGTTCTAGCATTTAGATGGCCAAGAACCAAATGAGAGAGATCTTGCCTAGGAGCAGGAAAAGGCAAAGGATGGCTCATGCTCTAGAGGATTCAGCAGGTGCCAGTTAGACTCTGACCTCCAACACTGCAGGAAGATAAGTGTGTGCTGCTCTTAGCAGAGGCAGTTATGGTTCTTTGTTTCAAAAGCCACAAGAAATTCACACACCAGCTAAAACTTCCAGGCCAGCAGCGAAGCAGACCTTTGAAATATCACAGCTGAAGAAATAGTGTGAAAGAGCCAGGGACCCTTCTGAGTGGCAGTCACCTCCTCACAGGAAAACTGGTTGTGTGTGAATAAACAGTCAGAAGATGCATTCCAGAGGACTCCAGGGATATGGAGCTATGGATGGCTGGAGGCCACCAGGACAGGGCTGAACACTCACAATGTGTTAAAGCCAAGCACTGAGACAAGGGCAAGGAGCTTACACACTGGCATCAGCAGAGAGAGGAAATGAAAATCTTCTGAGGGGGAAAAAAAAAACCAACTGTAAAACCAAAACAAAACCAAAATATCCAGGAAGCTGCATTGAAAAACTTTCACCCAGACAACAATGATGGTGAATGGCTGAGGTTAAAGCCTTCATCTGTGATAAACCTGAAATTTACAATATCAAATCTTCACAATCATTCCATTGTCTTTCCCCTTGTGTGCACACTGATGTTAAGTGAGGACATGAGGCCATATGCTAGGCTTTTGTCAAGTTCATGATGCAAGAGTGGTATAGAAACGCATGATAGCTGTTCACAGGAGGCACAGTAAATAGACCTCTGACCTCCCTGCTGGGTTGGGAACACGAATCATCCCCAGATGACTTTCATCTTTCTTATCACCTGTACACTGCACCTCCTCCACACTTTCTGTATCTGCCAGCTCCTTTGTGAGTGCCACTTCAGGATTCTCTGCTGAGTGATGCCATGGGTAACCTTCAGAAAGCTAATTACATGCCATATCTCAACTTCCTTGATTGGCTTAAATAGCAGCTAATTGATCAGAGGTTTCAGGAGATTAAAGAAAACTACCCATTAGTCACCAGGGAAAAGCTCTGTGATCAGCCAGATGACAGGAGGTTTTCTAAGTGTATGGCATGACAGGAGCCCCTGACAGTCCTCCTATCAGGTGCTAAATCCAGCCTGCTTCCTCAGCAGACCCTTCCGTGCCCTGAGTTATGCTGACAGCACTGAATGTGAAGCAGGATGAAGCGAGAGGGGTCCCTGAAGTGTCATTTAAGGTACAAGGTCTTTGTTTCCAGTACTCGTGGTTTCATCACTGAAACTTAAGGAAAACACCTTCCTTCCTACTCTCTACTGTCCTTGGTATCTTTGGTATTCTTCTTCTTTGCTCCTGATCAACTCCTTTTCTCTGTCTCATGACCTCTTTCCTCCCCCTCCCCCTCCCCCTCCCCCTCCTCCTCCTCCTTCTCCTCCTCCTCCCCTCCTCCTTCCCTTTGTTTTTCTGTGATTTTATTTTCTTTATTAGGCTGTGGCAGCACCTATCCTATTTTTCAGAGACTTTAGAATGAATGACCTGCCTTTCATAATAGAACATTGTAAATGCTGAGGTTGGCAAACCATGGAATCATAGTCTATCTATTCCCCTTAGTTACACACAGAAAATATGTCTGTACACAGAAAATGACCAGAACACTGGTCAGAGGTTGATGCTGATGGTCTAAGGACACAAGGAAGGGGTTATCAATAAATTTCTCAAAGAAAAGCTCAAATGTAGGTTAACAAAAGAAGCATGATAACAAGGCCAACATCAGAAGAAACCTAATAGGTTTAGGCTGAATAATATATCTGTCCTACATCTCACCATTAACTCAGAAAGGGATTAAGTACTGAGCACAGCCAATGTGTACAGGGTCCTGGCCTAGCTCTTCATATTATATATATTATTTTTCTGTATAATCAAAACAAGTGTTAACCTCTTAGGAAATCTGTGATGCAAGCACCATTATCCTATTTTTCATTTGTGATGATTGTGGATGGGAAAAGCTAAGTCACCCAAAGCCACACCCCTGGATGAGAAGCAGATTTTGAAACTATCTCTATGTGACACTGGAGCCTGGCTCTTCCCACAATGTCACTGTGTGAGTTTGAGAGAGAGGTTTCCAGACACATCAGAGAAGACGGTAACCACCCAAACCAGGGAGTACTGAATAAAGACAAGCCCTTCATATACAAGCTTCAAAAATTTTCTCAGAACATCAGAATAACCAAGACATCAATTTTTCCATCTTGGGTTGGTGGAAGCCTAGACTCAAAGAATTGAGCTCATTAGCAAGCAAATGTGATACCAGCTAATGCTGAACTTGGCCATCCCCTAAACCTGTCTTCCTCATTTCTTTACAAATTGTCTAATGCACAATCAAGCATCCGTCAATATTTATTTCAATTTCTTTAGCCTAGAAGATTCTGTCATACAAAGTGCCAAACACTGCTAACTTATTTATGTCAGATGATCGTGTCATCTAGATGCACCACTGAGAAAGCATGACAGGCCTGGAGTTTGAGGATCACTAAGACCTGGCAGCTCTATGTGCTTAGTCTTCCCTTAAATCAACCAATGATCAGTTACCTCCTTTATATCAGACCCCTATACACACACACACACACACACACGCACGCACACACACACACACACACACACACACACACACACACACACTGCTGAATCTATCTGCTCTGTATTCAAATATAACCCAACACTGCCTCTTCAGTCATTTGTGCCAAGACTACCATGTTCCAAAAGAGCTAACATCCCTTTTCAAGAAACTTTCTGCCAATTTTCCTGTTTTTAGACTTCATCTTCTGTTACTAATGTGGAGCAATAGTATATTTATAAGGAAAAAATTCAGTTTCCTGCCCTCCTTGCTGCTATAAGTAAGCATGTGATACTGTTCTGTCCATCACAGACCCAAGTGCTAGTCTGCTGATGAATTCTAGGAAAACATTGTTTCTCAGCCCTATGAACTTTGTGTCTGCCTTTCATCCTCCTCTATGACTAGAATGTTTATCAGTGTCAGGGGATGGCGTAAAAATTCTGTAACCCCAGAGGTAAGAGTTAGTTGCTAAAGATGTTGGGACAGAAAAGCTCGCAGGGTCTGGATCATACCTGACTCATGGAACAACTGCACAAGCCCAGAAACAATTATGAAATTGAAGTTTAATTTCCCTTCTGGTTGAAAACTAACGAATGGGGTATAGATAGACTATGATACCATGGTTTGGCAACCTCACATTAACCTTTAAGAAAGCTGCATAATCTGACAAATTAATTTTCTGTCACACTCATCATTGCAGGTAATATGATTTCAAATTGGCTTGCATATTACTAAATTAGCTAGTTTTGTTATCTACCCACAGCAATGAGCTACCTTCTCAGGATTTCCTTTCCTATGTTTTTCAATTAGCATGAGTCATAAGAAAGCATCTTACGGGACTCTAGAACATAAAAGAAACCAATTGTACAGCTCACATTTTTATATCTGACCTAATGATTCTCTTAATTGACATAAGCATCAGCTTGGCCTGCCATTTCTCCATTTCCTGTGAGTCGCTCCTTTGATTTATATGACCCATGCTCAGATGTTAGTAAAACAGTATTCTTCCGGTTCTGCAAAATTCTTGCATTCTTTCAGTCTCTATAAAACATCCTTGCTATGGCCTTCAGAGTAGTAAGAATGCAAGTGGGGTTCAGGGTATGAGCTAGGGGTTTCATCGCATGCTTTTGGATTCCAGCATACCCATGACCTCTTCACTGCCTCTCTGTGCACAGGAGGACAGTCTTACACAATCTTCTAAAGGAGCTTCCACAATCAAGCCCAGTTGCCTGTAATACACCCGATACATCTGTTCATCCATCTATATCTCCTTCTATCCTTCTTCCTGATTGATCACGGACTGATACTGTCATTACTTGGTTGTGATTAAAATGAACATCGTTGATTTGTTAAAATGTCTGCTATAATTCTAGACCATTTTTTTAAAAAAATGTATTATAGCCAAAAACATTCATGACTACTATTGGAAGTCACTGACTCTCTCTTCTTTTTTCATTTCAACAACAAAGTAAAGGAAGGCACAGGAAGGTTGGACAACTTACTAAGCTATACTGTTGTCAAGCAGCAGGGCTAGACACACATATGGAAGATTACATCCCAGAGAGTACTTGCTATTATCCAGAATTGAGCTTACATAAAGTTACCTATTATGCCTTGTCATTCCACTGGAGCCTTGACTTGTAAGCTAGTCAGAAAACAAAACAAAACACAGTTCCCATAGGTGGTTCAGCATATATAAAAATAAGAAGGCAAACCAAACTAAAATTTTATCAAATGTGCCTAGGGCATTTTTGCTTAATTGCCTGGGTGACTTTTGAGAACAGTCTCACGTATAACGGCCCTTAAATTTCTGATCCTAGTATTGCTACCACCTTACACAATAGCAATATGAACATAATTCACATTCCATAGTTTAAACTGAGTACTTTAAAAAGCCAGGCACATACCTCATACTCTGCCTCAATGGGATTTTGCACATATATCATACTTTGGTTGACGAACTTTCGAATAACCCAACATGGCTCTGTTTACATGCCTCTTATAAGGTACCAGTAATGGTTTAATGTAAAAGCAAGAGTGGACACTAGTCTATAAAAATGTTAGACAGAGTGAGACCTGCAGAGCTCCTGAAATCTAGCTTCAGTGACTTGTGGAGAATCAAGCACTCTGTTTGCTTGGAGGGAACAGATTAATGCATTTTTTTTGTTACTTATTTTTAATGTCCCCCTCTTTTAAAAGAAGTTTTGAAGGATTTTAACATTATCCTTGTGATCAGTATTGTGTTTTCTTGAAAAACATGCATGCCATGGTGACAGAGCAGAGGAGAGAGAGAGAGAGAGAGAGAGAGAGAGAGAGAGAGAGAGAGAGAGGAGCCAGAAGTCAGGAACACAGGGTCCTCTTCCTTCTTTCATCTCTGATTCCCAGGGTCACCTTGGTCAAATCCATTTAAACTACTGGGGCTTTCCATCCGGCCCTTGGTTAAGCACCAACCTTCAGCCTGTGTTACAGCAGGTGAAGGAAGGAGAGATAAGGCTGTAACAAAGACAGATTCAGCTAGGAAAAAAAAAAGACCTCAGGAAAAAAAATTACCATGCTCACTCTAAATGTAATTTACTGTGAAGACTGAAAAAGTTAGAGAAGGTTTCACTTGATGCCATGCTCAAAAGTGCTTGACGGAGAGTCCTGACCCAACTAAGAAACTGTCTCACTCCCAGATTTAGGTTGTAGCTAAAATGTGATTACTAAGTGTTTTTATTCAGCCTGTACAAGAACTCCATCACAAGAGCCAGAAGAATGGAAATCTCTCCTTTCTTACTAGGGAGTGAAGAGTTGTGGAAATATGATCAGACTTTTAGACATGAGCTCCACAAAACTCACTTGGGATTTTTTGAGATGCCTGTGTTTCTTCTCCTCAAGTCTCTGTACTCATTTGCATAATATATATATATAACTTTGGGAATACATCACAAGGTTGGGAAGGGCTCAGAGTCTGGATACTGAGAATGGCTCCACAGTATTATCATTATCCAGAAGCAGACAGGCATGAAAAACCATCTGCTAGAATGTACATGCTAAAGTGTCTCTCAGGTTATTTGAGCACTGGTTTAAAACATATATCTATAGTCAAACAAGTTCAACTCTGGTGTACAGTTTTCCAACATATTATATGAACTTGAGAAAGTCTTTAATTTTATAAGCCTAAATTGACTTGTCTGGAAAGCTGGCATAATAATATTGTCTCCTTGTTCATTCTGAGGATTAAGAAGAATTTAGTACACATTCCTCAATGTGTCATTATTATTACTATTTCATTGTTATCTTACAAGAGAATAATATTTTCACACAGGTGGAGATTCATAAATCTATGAATCTTCTATATGGACTGTAATGTAAGTCACTTTTGTCTAGATTTCTTCAACATAAAGCTGAGAGTTTTCTTCCAAAAAAAATGTACCAAAATAGTGCCTATTGAAGAAAAACATAGATGACTATAACAGATTATCCATTTGGTATAGAAAATTTTCTTTTTGTTTATTTTGTTTCATTTTATTATTTTCTTGAAAGTCTGACTCTAGCTCAGAAGACCCATTTTATATCATGAACCTAGAGGTCCTCGGTGTAAGCTTTTAAACCAACTAAGAGCAAGAAATTGAAGGTCATATAAATATTAATCAAGGTGAATTTAGAGCAAAATAATTAACTGAAGACATGCAACACTCAGACCGATGGACACTGGGCAGAGAGAAAGTGGCATGCGATCCATGCTGCAAAGAAGACCCCCATCTGTAGTATCTCATGGGAGAAGAGTTGAGAAGAGATTTATGAAAGAGGGTAACTTTAATGTACTGTCTTCCCAGCTTTCCCCCTTTTAGCCATGCCCACCAGTTCCCAACTGTGGGTTTCTGCTAGCCACTTCTTCAAGAGTCCTGCCTTTTCCTATAGGGTTTTGATTTGGTGATTTCCATAATTCATTTTCTTTGATTGCACTGTATCCTAGTTAGTGTTAACTGCTAACTTGACACAAACTCCGATGTTACCTAATAAAAAGGTGTCTCAGTTGAGGGATTTTCCAGATCAGATCAGTGTGTCATGATGTCTGTAAGAGTCTGAATTGATGGCGATTGAAATAAGACAGTCCAGACCGCTGTAGTGACATCACTCCCTAAATAGGTAGTCCTAAGCTCTGTAAGAAAGCTAGCTGTGCATAAGCTAGTAAGTTGGCAACAAGTGTCCTTCAGGCTTCTG
The DNA here is from genome assembly GCF_000001635.26 of Mus musculus. Classification (NCBI taxonomy): domain Eukaryota; kingdom Metazoa; phylum Chordata; class Mammalia; order Rodentia; family Muridae; genus Mus; species Mus musculus. The sequence goes on along the minus strand of NC_000071.6, from coordinate 39,727,514 downwards.
CTTCAAGTTTCTGCCCTGACTTTTAATAATATTGGTCTGAAGGTATAAGCCAAATAAATCCTTTTTTTCTTTCATGCTACTTTTGAACACAGTGTTTATCTCAGGTATGGAGATCAAACTATGACACACCAAATACAGGTAATCTTGCAAATTTGCTTCTCAAGCCCAAAGACTTCCCTGAATTCCAGGCTCCTGTATATCATTGCTTCTTGGTGTTTCAACACATACATGTACAAGGGGACTTTATGTGTGTTTCTATATGCCAGTCTTGTCTGTACCAAAAACCACATTGTTCTTTGATCCCTATCTCAGAAAGTGATGCCAATATTTTTTTTTCCATTTTTTATTAGGTATTTCGCTCATTTACATTTGCAATGCTATACCAAAAGTCCCCCATAGCCACCCACCCCCTATCCCCTACCCACCCACTCCCCTTTTATGGCCCTGGCGTTCCCCTGTACTGGGGCATATAAAGTTTGCGTGTCCAATGGGCCTCTCTTTCGAGTGATGGCCGACTAGGCCATCTTTTGATGCATATGCAGCTAGAGTCAAGAGCTCCGGGGTACTGGTTAGTTCATAATGTTGTTCCACCTATAGGGTTGCAGATCCCTTTAGCTTCTTTGGTACTTTCTCTAGCTCCTTCATTGGGGGCCATGTGATCCATCCAATAGCCGACTGTGAGCATCCACTTCTATGTTTGCTAGGCCCAGGCATACTCTGACAAGAGACAGCTATATCAGGGTCCTTTCAGCATAATCTTGCTAGTGTATGCAATGGTGTCAGCATTTGGAAGCTGATTATGGGATGGATCCCCGGATATGCTAGTGTCTACATGGTCCCTCCTTTTATCTCAGCTCCAAACTTTGTCTCTGTAACTCCTTCCAAGGGTGTTTTGTTCCCACTTCTAAGGAGGGGCATAGTGTTCACAATTCAGTCTTCATTTTTCTTGAGTTTCATGTGTTTAGGAAATTGTATCTTATATCTTGGGTATCTTAGGTTTTGGGCTAATATCCACTTATCAGTGAGTATATATTGTGTGAGTTCCTTTGTGAATGTGTTACCTCACTCAGGATGATGCCCTCCAGGTCCATCCATTTGGCTAGGAATTTCATAAATTCATTCTTTTTAATAGCTGAGTAGTACTCCATTGTGTAGATGTACCACATTTTCTGTATCCATTCCTCTGTTGAGGGGCATCTGGGTTCCATCCAGCTTCTGGCTATTATAAATAAGGCTGCTATGAACATAGTGGAGCATGTGTCCTTCTTACCAGTTGGGGCATCTTCTGGATATATGCCCAGGAGAGGTATTGCTGGATCCTCCGGTAGTACTATATCCAGTTTTCTGAGGAACCGCCAGACTGATTTCCATAGTGGTTGTACAAGCCTGCAATCCCACCAACAATGGAGGAGTGTTCCTCTTTCTCCACATCCACGCCAGCATCTGCTGTCACCTGAATTTTTGATCTTAGCCATTCTGACTGGTGTGAGGTGGAATCTCAGGGTTGTTTTGATTTGCATTTCCCTGATGATTAAGGATGTTGAGCATTTTTTCAGGTGCTTCTCTGCCATTCGGTATTCCTCAGGTGAGAATTCTTTGTTCAGTTCTGAGCCCCATTTTTTAATGGGGTTATTTGATTTTCTGAAGTCCACCTTCTTGAGTTCTTTATATATGTTGGATATTAGTCCCCTATCTGATTTAGGATAGGTAAAGATCCTTTCCCAATCTGTTGGTGGTCTTTTTGTCTTATTGACGGTGTCTTTTGCCTTGCAGAAACTTTGGAGTTTCATTAGGTCCCATTTGTCAATTCTCGATCTTACAGAGCAAGCCATTGCTGTTCTGTTCAGGAATTTTTCCCCTGTACCCATATCTCCAAGGCTTTTCCCCACTTTCTCCTCTATAAGTTTCAGTGTCTCTGGTTTTATGTGAAGTTCCTTGATCCACTTAGATTTGACCTTAGTACAAGGAGATAAGTATGGATCGATTCGCATTCTTCTACATGATAACAACCAGTTGTGCCAGCACCAATTGTTGAAAATGCTGTCTTTCTTCCACTGGATGGTTTTAGCTCCCTTGTCGAAGATCAAGTGACCATAGGTGTGTGGGTTCATTTCTGGGTCTTCAATTCTATTCCATTGGTCTACTTGTCTGTCTCTATACCAGTACCATGCAGTTTTTATCACAATTGCCCTGTAGTAAAGCTTTAGGTCAGGCATGGTGATTCCGCCAGAGGTTCTTTTATCCTTGAGAAGAGTTTTTGCTATCCTAGGTTTTTGGTTATTCCAGATGAATTTGCGAATTGCTCCTTCTAATTCGTTGAAGAATTGAGTTGGAATTTTGATGGGGATTGCATTGAATCTGTAGATTGCTTTTGGCAAGATAGCCATTTTTACAATGTTGATCCTGCCAATCCATGAGCATGGGAGATCTTTCCATCTTCTGAGATCTTCTTTAATTTCTTTCTTCAGAGACTTGAAGTTTTTATCATACAGATCTTTTACTTCCTTAGTTAGAGTCACGCCGAGATATTTTATATTATTTGTGACTATTGAGAAGGGTGTTGTTTCCCTAATTTCTTTCTCAGCCTGTTTATTCTTTGTGTAGAGAAAGGCCATTGACTTGTTTGAGTTAATTTTATATCCAGCTACTTCACCAAAGCTGTTTATCAGGTTTAGGAGTTCTCTGGTGGAATTTTTAGGGTCACTTATATATACTATCATATCATCTGCAAAAAGTGATATTTTGACTTCCTCTTTTCCAATTTGTATCCCCTTGATCTCCTTTTGTTGTCGAATTGCTCTGGCTAATACTTCAAGTACTATGTTGAAAAGGTAGGGAGAAAGTGGGCAACCTTGTCTAGTCCCTGATTTTAGTGGGATTGCTTCCAGCTTCTCTCCATTTACTTTGATGTTGGCTACTGGTTTGCTGTAGATTGCTTTTATTATGTTTAGGTATGGGCCTTGAATTCCTGATCTTTCCAAAACTTTTATCATGAATGGGTGTTGGATCTTGTCAAATGCTTTTTCTGCATCTAACGAGATGATCATGTGGTTTTTGTCTTTGAGTTTGTTTATATAATGGATTACATTGATGGATTTTCGTATATTAAACCATCCCTGCATCCCTGGAATAAAACCTACTTGGTCAGGATGGATGATTTCTTTAATGTGTTCTTGGATGCGGTTAGCGAGAATTTTATTAAGGATTTTTGCATCGATATTCATAAGAGAAATTGGTCTGAAGTTCTCTATCTTTGTTGGATCTTTCTGTGGTTTAGGTATCAGAGTAATAGTGGCTTCATAAAATGAGTTGGGTAGAGTACCTTCTACTTCTATCTTGTGAAATAGTTTGTGCAGAACTGGAATTAGATCTTCTTTGAAGGTCTGATAGAACTCTGCACTAAACCCATCTGGTCCTGGGCTTTTTTTGGCTGGGAGACTATTAATAACTGCTTCTATTTCTTTAGGGGATATGGGACTGTTTAGAAGGTCAACTTGATCCTGATTCAACTTTGGTACCTGGTATCTGTCCAGAAATTTGTCCATTTCGTCCAGGTTTTCCAGTTTTGTTGAGTATAAGCTTTTGTAGAAGGATCTGATGGTGTTTTGGATTTCTTCAGGATCTGTTGTTATGTCTCCCTTTTCATTTCTGATTTTGTTGATTAGGATTTTGTCCCTTTGCCCTCTAGTGAGTCTAGCTAGGGGCTTATCTATCTTGTTGATTTTCTCAAAGAACCAACTCCTCGTTTGGTTAATTCTTTGAATAGTTCTTCTTGTTTCCACTTGGTTAATTTCACCCCTGAGTTTGATTATTTCCTGCCGTCTACTCCTCTTGGGTGAATTTGCTTCCTTTTTTTCTAGAGCTTTTAGATGTGTTGTCAAGCTGCTAGTATGTGCTCTCTCCTGTTTCTTCTTGGAGGTACTCAGAGCTATGAGTTTCCCTCTTAGAAATGCTTTCATTGTGTCCCAAAGGTTTGGGTACGTTGTGGCTTCATTTTCATTAAACTCTAACAAGTCTTTAATTTCTTTCTTTATTCCTTCCTTGACCAAGGTATCATTGAGAAGAGTGTTGTTCAGTTTCCACGTGAATGTTGGCTTTCCATTCTTAACGTTGTTATTGAAGATCAGTCTTAGGCCATGGTGGTCTGATAGGATACATGGGACAATTTCAATATTTTTGTATCTGTTGAGGCCTATTTTGTGACCAATTATATGGTCAATTTTGGAGAAGGTCCCGTGAGGTGCTGAGAAGAAGGTATATCCTTTTGTTTTAGGATTAAATATTCTGTAGATATCTGTCAGGTCCATTTGTTTCATAACTTCTGTTAGTTTCACTGTGTCCCTGTTTAGTTTCTGTTTCCACGATCTGTCCATTGATGAAAGTGGTGTGTTGAGGTCTCCCACTATTATTGTGTGAGGTGCAATGTGTGCTTTGAGCTTTACTAAAGTGTCTTTAATGAATGTGGCTGCCCTTGCATTTGGAGCGTAGATATTCAGAATTGAGAGTTCCTCTTGGAGGATTTTACCTTTGATGAGTATGAAGTGTCCCTCCTTGTCTTTTTTGATAACTTTGGGTTGGAAGTCGATTTTATCCGATATTAGAATGGCTACTCCAGCCTGTTTCTTCAGACCATTTGCTTGGAAAATTGTTTTCCAGCCTTTCACTCTGAGGTAGTGTCTGTCTTTTTCCCTGAGATGGGTTTCCTGTAAGCAGCAGAATGTTGGGTCCTGTTTGTGTAGCCAGTCTGTTAGTCTATGTCTTTTTATTGGGGAATTGAGTCCATTGATATTAAGAGATATTAAGGAAAGGTAATTGTTGCTTCCTGTTATTTTTGTTGTTAAAGTTGGCATTCTGTTCTTGTGGCTGTCTTCTTTTAGGTTTGTTGAGGGATTATCTTCTTGTTTTTTCTAGGGCGTGGTTCCCGTCCTTGTATTGGTTTTTTTCTGTTATTATCCTTTGAAGGGCTGGATTCGTGGAGAGATAATGGGTGAATTTAGTTTTGTCGTGGAATACTTTGGTTTCTCCATCTATGGTAATTGAGAGTTTGGCTGGGTATAGTAGCCTGGGCTGGCATTTGTGTTCTCTTAGTGTCTGTATAACATCTGTCCAGGCTCTTCTGGCTTTCATAGTCTCTGGTGAAAAATCTGGTGTAATTCTGATAGGCTTGCCTTTATATGTTACTTGACCTTTTTCCCTTACTGCTTTTAGTATTCTATCTTTATTTAGTGCATTTGTTGTTCTGATTATTATGTGTCAGGAGGAATTTCTTTTCTGGTCCAGTCTATTTGGAGTTCTGTAGGCTTCTTGTATGTTCATGGGCATCTCTTTCTTTAGATTTGGGAAGTTTTCTTCAATAATTTTGTTGAAGATGTTTGCTGGTCCTTTGAGTTGAAAATCTTCATTCTCATCCACTCCTATTATCCGTAGGTTTGGTCTTCTCATTGTGTCCTGGATTTCCTGGATGTTTTGAGTTAGGATCTTTTTGCATTTTCCATTTTCTTTGATTGTTGTGCCGATGTTCTCTATGGAGTCTTCTGCACCTGAGATTCTCTCTTCCATCTCTTGTATTCTGTTGCTGATGCTGGCATCTATGGTTCCAGATTTCTTTCCTAGGGTTTCTATCTCCAGCGTCGCCTCACTTTGGGTTTTCTTTATTGTGTCTACTTCCCTTTTTAGGTCTAGTATGGTTTTGTTCATTTCCATCACCTGTTTGGATGTGTTTTCCTGTTTTTCTATAAGGACTTCTACCTGTTTGTTTGTGTTTTCCTGTTTTTCTTTAAGGACTTGTAACTCTTTAGCAGTGTTTTCCTGTTTTTCTTTAAGGACTTGTAACTCTTTAGCAGTGTTCTCCTGTATTTCTTTAAGTGAGTTATTGAATTCCTTCTTTATGTCCTCTACCATCATCATGAGATATGCTTTTAAATCCAGGTCTACCTTTTCAGGTGTGTTAGGGTGTCCTGGATTGGGCGAAGTGGGCGTTCTGGGTTCTGATGATGGTGAGTGGTCCTGGCTTCTGTTAGTAGGATTCTTACGTTTACCTTTCGCCATCTGGCAATCTCTGGAGTTAGTTGTTATAGTTGTCTTTGTTAAGAGATTGTTCCTCTGTTGATTTTGTTACCCTCTATCAGCAGGCGTGGGAGACAAGCTCTCTTCTCTGAGTTTCAGTGGTCAGAGCAGTCTCTGTAGGCAAGCTCTCCTCTTTCAGGGAAGGTGTACAGTTATCTGGTGTTTGGACCTCCTCCTGGCTGAAGGTGAAGGCCCAAAACAGGATCTTTCCCAGAAGCTGTGTTGCTTTGGCCAGGAAGGTGGCCAGTTGTCTGGAGTCGAAGATGTCGCTGCCTGAGAAGCTCTGTGGCTCTTGTCCGGAAGGAGGCCGGCCGTCTGGAGCTGAGGATGGCGCTGCCTCAGAAGCTCTGTGGCTCTTGCCGGGAAGGTGGCTGGTTGTCTGGAGCTGAAGATGGCGCCGCCCAGAAGCTCTGCGACTCTCGCCCGTCCCAGAAACGGCTGGCACTCTGTATTCCACACGGTCACCCGTGCAGCCTGCCCTCCGCGGAGTACCGGAGCCAAGAAGGCTCCCGCCGGCGCCTGTGCCACAAACCTCTCAGGCCGGGCAGACCCCCGTGCTCTCACCAGGAAGGTGGCCGGCTGTCTGGAGCTGAAGATGGCGCCGCCCAGAAGCTCTGCGACTCTCGCCCGTCCCAGAAACGGCTGGCACTCTGTATTCCACACGGTCACCCGTGCAGCCTGCCCTCCGCGGAGTCCCGGAGCCAAGAAGGCTCCCGCCGGCGCCTGTGCCACAATCCTCTCAGGCCTGGCAGACCCCCGTGCTCTCACCAGGAAGGTGGCTGGCTATCTGGAGCTGAAGATGGCGCCGCCCAGAAGCTCTGCGACTCTCGCCCGTCCCAGAAACGGCTGGCACTCTGTATTCCACACGGTCACCCGTGCAGCCTGCCCTCCGCGGAGTCCCGGAGCCAAGAAGGCTCCCGCCGGCGCCTGTGCCACAAACCTCTCAGGCCAGGCAGACCCCCGTGCTCTCACCAGGAAGGTGGCCGGCTGTCTGGAGCTGAAGATGGCGCCGCCCAGAAGCTCTGCGACTCTCGCCCGTCCTAGAAATGGCTGGCACTCTGTATTCCACACGGTCACCCGTGCAGCCTGCCCTCCGCGGAGACCGGGAGCCAAGAAGCAGTGATAGTGATGCCAATATTAACCCAGCTCTGTGGGCCCCAAACTGGAAACAGGAGTAGATATTTTCTTTTTTTTTTCTCTGATTTTAATCTATCCATCAACTAATCTAATGGGTTCTTCATCCAAAACACATCTCCAATCCTGAAATTTCTACCCCTAGAAACAAAATATTGGAATGACCAAGGGACATCATCTTGTCTTGAATCCTTATCACCACATAGTAGCCCCAAAGTTTTCTTTCCACACAGAAGCTGAAGAGGGAAGGCTTTGCCAACAAAAATATAAATAATCCATAATCACCCCATGCTCATACATTGTGCTTTCAAGGCTCTTCATGACACGAACCCTGTGTATCATGTGATCTTCGTCCTGATTCATGATTTTTCCCTTTGCCACAATAACCTTCTTCCTGTCATGTAAATGGTTATATACTAGGAAAATTACATCAAGTGCTTTGTATCAACTGGACATCATTTTTGGGTACTCCCCTTCAGGTTCTTACCCAGCCACCTTCTCATCATCCCAGCAGGATGAAAGTTACCTCATTCCTCCAACCCCCAGAAACAGTCTCACTAATTTTGTCACACATACAAGTCAATTTTCTTTTTCTAGTAGGGTTTACCAAGACCTAACATTTTCCTCATAAACTTTTGGTTACAGGTTAATTTCTGCCTTATACAGAATGTGACCTAATTGAGGACAATGATTCTGTCTCTTCTATTTAGATCATACCTATCAAACTGTTACCCATCAAGTGACACAGCCATTTGCCTGTGAACAGGGAACATAGACTAAGACTCTTCATGGCATGCAGACCACTCAACGACTAAGAGTGGATGTCTGATACTGCAGACAACTCCTATATCAACTGTGATTTTCCTTTACATATATACTTCTTCAGAGAAACGACTTGTACACCTGTGTGCCCTCTACTCCAGAGGACTCCACCTGTACTTTACTCCTTCCTAAGCCTCTCAGATCAAATGAGAATTTGGTCCATAGTTTCTTCTGCTATGAGCATGGTTTGTTCTTGGTTTGCAGAGTTTGATCAGTAAATCTCCTTTTTAACGCATAGGCTCAGCCTACTGTATTTCTCTCTCTTAGATTTGAAAGAAACTGACTTGCATGGTTAACTTTAGATGCTTGATGGTGACAGAGAAGCGCTTCACTTTCCTGAGCAGGAACCCATGCATGGTTGAAAATATGAATACAAAGCTCTGGGCACAAGTCTCAATTGTGCATTCCTTTAACATACTGTATTTTGGGAGGAAAAAGAAACCTGTTTTCACAAATAAAGTATTATTTTGGGTTTTTTTTATTAGATATTTTCTTCATTCACATTTCAAATACTATCCCAAAAGTCCCCTATACCACCCCCTGCCCTGCTCTCCTACCCACTCACTCCCACTTCTTGGCCCTGGCATTTGCCAGTGCTTGGCAAATACAGAAGTGGATGCTCACAGTCATCTATAAGATGGAACACAGGGCCTCAAATGTAGGAGCTAGAGAAAGTACCCAAGAGCTGAAGGTTTGCTGTCTGCAACCCTATAGGTGGAACAACAATATGAACTAATCAGTACCCCCAGAGCTCATGTCTCTAGCTTCATATGTAACAAAACAGTCTTGTATCTAAAAATAGATTCTAAGCAATGTTATGTGTTCATCAAAACACAGAAACTGTATTCTTTATCATGTTGGATATTTAAGAATTTTGTCTGTTTCATAACACTAGAAAATCCAATGAATCAGAGTGGAAAATGCATTTTATAATAGAAGCAATTCAGGAAATTATAAAATCAAACTTTGTAATTCCCTTTCTTAGAATCAGTAAACAGAAACTACCACCCAACATAATCTACAACATACAAATCTGGGGACTGAGTAAAAGCTTCATAAAAGCAAGTACACTCTCTATTACTTCTGCTTTATTCTATAATTATAGAGCATGGTTTGGGGAATAATAAGATTTTTTTTTTTTGGTTTTTCAAGACAGGGTTTCTCTGTATAGCCCTGGGTGTCCTGGAATTCACTTTGTAAACCAGGCTGGCCTTGAACTCAGAAATCTGCCTGCCTATGCCTCCCAAGTGCTGGGATTAAAGGAATGTGCCACCACGCCCGGCTAAGAATGTTATTATTGTTCCCCAAATAAATCTAGTAGTTTTCGTGAATCAAAAAGGGGAGCCCTTTATAAATGCTCTATGTAAGGACTCTCACAACTGCTTGTAACATCAGGTACATAGAATTTCACACATCTGGCCTCCACTGTTCCTTTTGCATGCATGGCACATGTGTGCATGCATGTACATGTGTGTACATTCACACACACACATTAACAAAAATCAAATAAGAAAGGATTATTTTAAAATGTTATGTAGATATCAAAATTATACCATTTTCTTTATAAGCACCCGTGTCTCAAAATACTGTGCCAGTGGCTTATGATAAAGAAAGCAATCTTCATTCATGGTGCACAGAGACGTCAGGAGGAGATCTGTAGACCTTGACTAGAGAAGTCATCTTCTACTGTGTGAAGTCAGAATCACAGAAAGTTTCATATCTGTCATATGAGCAAGAGGAGACAGGACTATGAAGCGGCAGCAGTTAAGTTGCTTTTAGCATCTCTGGTAAGACTGACTCTTTACTGGCTTGTCTACATGCTTAACATAGTGTCATCCTCCAGACAGACATTCAAAACAGGTCTGACATCTTTAGGACTAATTTGGCCTTGAAGTCTATGATACTTCCTCATGAGTCCAAGAAGTCTGAATTTCAACTCAAATCTTTTTCACATCCTCTGGACCTCCATCATGTATCTCTCCAGGCAGGATGATCAACAGCTACATTAGCTCAAAATAATCATTGCCTTAGCTGGTCACCATGCATTCAGTGGTGTTCTAAGGAAACAAATCAGTTACAAACAGAGCTAACACAGAGTGCAACCAGAAAGAGCAGAACAAACTGAGAGGGTGGATAGCAACAGAGGAGGGTTTCTTTGCTTGAATAAAATGGGGACGCTGTAGAAAGCTCAAGCTACGCTGATATGCAGAAACCATGGTTATTGTGGAGAGCTGTATAAATATTGCTGCATTTAAAAGGAAAGGAACATAGTAAGAGATGCCAAGAACTAGGGTAGCATGGCTGTGGAGCATGGCAAAGAAGGTGAGAGTCATTGGATGTACTTCCCAGTGTGATGGAAACTGCTAGCATATTCCACTGTGTGGTAATTGATAATTATTTTTAAGAAAAAGCTACAGGCAAAAGAAACAATGCAAGTCTTTATTGCAGTAATTTGAACCAAAAGCTATAGTGGAAGGTGATTGCAGGGAGACCAGAGCTGCACAGTCAAAATGTCCAGATCTGAGGTAGCACACTCAAAAACATCTTTTTTTTTTTTTTTTTCTGGGAGAAAACGTGAGGTTCCAGCTTACAGACCTAGCCAAGACACAAGGAACTTTATGTGTGAGGTCTATCCAGATGAATACACTTGTTTTGTTTTGTTTTGTTTTGTTTTGTTTTGTTTTGTTTTGTTTCGTTTTGTTTCGCTTTGTTTTGCTTTGTCCTCTTCGGTTTTGGTGATTTCTCTCTAGCTCAGTGCCTTGAGTGAGAGGAAGACAAATGTGATGAAATTCACTAGGCTGGGCCTTTCAGAAACATGATCTGTTAAGTCTCCCAGGAGCTATGTTGGAGGGACCACAATTTACATTTTCCAAATAGGAAACACAGCTAGAAAGAGCTAATATTTTGCCCACAATCATGGCTCCCCAGACAGGGAGCCAGATTCTACCTATACAGCCCGAGCTGACTTGGAGCACCAGAGTATTTCCGCTTTGCTCTCCTTTTCAAGGGTGATTTAATGCCAGTAACAACCATTCACAACTGTACAGGCATTTGCAGTTTACCCCAGCTCTTACACACTCATTATCTTGGACCTCCTGTGAGCCGGTTCACACCCTCCACACCTTTTATTTTCATAGGCACGGCAGGTACAGGATGTGATAAATACCCTGAACAAGGAAACATTTAGCCTAAGCTAACTATTATCGGCAGCATCTGTGACGAATGACTTAATATAGCCCCGAAAAGCCCAATGAGATGACTAATTTGTGGTTAAAGGTGGATGGAAATTTACTTTGTAAAAAATTACATGGAAGTAACTCGATTAATGTTGAAAGAGAAAGAGAGGGGAGTAAGCCAACAAAAATATGCATGTAATGATTGACTTCTTCTACCAGGGGAGGCAATAAAGATAAGAGTTACAACTTCAAGAGCAGTTACAGAGAGAAGGAACGGGTTTTGTGGGTGCATGCTGGTTGCAGAAAATAGATTGGAGCAAGAAACATAACAGGAAAGTTCTGGGGCCTCAACAAAGCCTGTGTTTCAGACAGCAAAGGCTCCCTCAGCTATCCGGTTCAGTTGACTCAGTTATGTGGTGGGAAAACTGGCTTCTCACTTGGTGTCCACATGGGTAGAGTCTTGGAGGACAGAGGCAAAATGTACAGGGTATCAGAGAACGCAGGCTTCACAGGTCCTGCTGCTTTTGGCCAAGTGGCTCTGTTATAGTTTATAGAACATTCTGAGGCAGAGATTATTATTTTCTTATATGACGTGTAGAAATAATATTATCGACTTCTTTTTATCATACGAGTTAGGCTCCCTGTGGCCTCTAAAATATCCGTAATTTTCCTTGGCATACAGTAGGTATTTGCTATTAGTGCTGTCCTCCAGAGAATCCCGGAAAAGCCAAATGGAGTCTTCCCCAGGCTCCACACCCCCCCCACGAAGAAAATCAAAACATTGACAAGTCACCTCACAGGCACAGAACAAAGTCACAGCATTCTTGTGCTAAATTTGTAAATATAGAAAGTTCCAGGATCCTGTGTTCAGTTGCTCACTTCCTGCCAATTTGCCACCACTTCTGTCAAGTGTAGTTTCCTGCATGTCCTTACAGGAGGCCTGTTGCCAGGGTGGGGCTGGACTAAGGGACCTGAAAGGCCAGTGAGTGTAGGGCAAGGACGAAACTATTAGGTGTGGGAAGTAGAAATGTCACCCATGATGAGAGAATCTGTGAAGCCGGAACTGTCATTTTCCTGTACTTCGTTCCAGGTCCACAGACACTGGGTGCGCAAAGATCTGCCCCTACAAGCTCAATCTAGAGCCATTGAAAAAGGCTGCCTCCCTCTCCTTGCCTCTGCTGGCTCTGCTTCTCCTTTGAGATCAGGAGCAACATCTGCACTCTGCTCTTCTGGTACCAGCTGCCTGCAGCCTCCCGGGAACTCTGGGTTCATTTTCCTCCTGAATTTTCTTACTTTACTCTCATGCCCATCTTTTGAACACATAAAGTTCTTCTAGGTTATTTCCCACAAACTACCCCTCAATGTTACCACCTAGAGGATCATCTGGGAGCACCTCTTTCTAGAATGTGTGCCCCCATAGCAGCTTTTCTTTGTCATACCCTTACCCCAGCACTTAAACACACTCCATAGAAGGGCCACGCCTACACTTCTATTTATTTATGAGCTTAGCTCCCTCTCTTCCTGGCACATAAACTAAAAGGGCATATTTGTTTCCCAGGCTACTTTAACCACTGCTCTTAGACCTGGAAACCTAAAATAGTTCAGCTGTCCTGTCTCAGTTCTGAGGTCCTGAATCTGTAACCACAGGCCAACAATCTGGTTCCTCATAAGGATATCCGGGATGGTCTATCCCACACCTATCTCCAGGATTCTGGTTGTTCCCTGTATTCCTTGATATTCTTGGCTTTTAGACATATCCTGAGAATATCTATCCCCGTTATCCTATGGCTCTTGCTCAGAATTCCCCCTCTTGCTTTAATAATGCCACTAGATACTGCATTTAAAAGCCATCTTAAGAGTGATGATATCACTCTGTGATATTTGAATGGATTTTATTGGCAAAACAGCTATTTCTGAATAAGCTAATAATCACAGTTATCATGGGTAATATTTAAGTGGAATCATTAGAGAGATATGTATTACAGCCCAGTAGAAATATGAAACTTCTACCTCCACATCAGCTGAGTCTTCAGGGTATTTTTATCCTAACTAGTTTTCTAATTAAGGTTAGGGACAGAGTGATTAAACTTCATCCTTCTATGCCCTCCCACCCCAAGAGCTGAAGTTTCCAAAGCTTTGACCATCCCAAGGTCTCTACTATCATCAAAGCTTCGTGGCAATCTATGTGATGGCAGAAGAACCCCTCATGGCTATGGGGCTGGCTTCATATAGGCTGCACAGCATGGTTTTTGTGTTGGGAGAGGCCGACTAGGAAATGCTTATGCTGACGGTTCAGATGTCTCTGGACAGGGATACTGTACATAGTAGATTCATGACTACAAAGGCTTTTCCGTATATTCCCTGCATTTACCTATCAAGTATACTCTCCAGAAATTTTTTTCTGCTTCTCTTTGTCACTCTTTCCTCTCAACCGTGGGATCTACTCTATACTGAAATCTTTCCTCAGTACTAACTTCCAATAGGATCCATCCTACTTCCTCGCCTGAATATAAACTTCTACAAAGCTTATCCTTTGCCTTTGGCAGGCTTAGCACAGCAGTGAACATTAACTGTATAGTGGATTATGATCATGAAAAATTTCTCCACTGGGGGGTGGGGTGGCTTCATGTCTAAAAGTGAGATGAAAACCGTATGGAAGTGTTATTTAAAACACATTGGTTTTAGTTATAGACTTAACACAAGGTAGAATACGTGGGGACAGATCAGTTTTCCTTTGGGCATGTATTTTTAGATTACTCTTAAATATGTTAATAGACGTGACACAATTCAGTCTCAAAATGGGCAGCACCCTTCCAGGGGGGTTGGCTCCTGGGCTATATAAGAGGAGAATGTGAGCTAAGCATACATGCATGTATTTACACTTTGCTCTGAGAGAAAATGTGATAAGCTTCTTCATGTGCCTGCCTTGAAGACCCACCAGCAATGGACTGTAACCAGGAACCACAAGCTGAATAAAGTCTCTGTCCATTAGCATTGCCATTGACAGATTATTTTATTATAGCAAAGGAAATTAAACTAAGAGTCCTTTTGGATTCTAAAATGGCTTAGTTTTTCAAATAGTGTCTCACTGATAATTTTCACTATTTTATCACTCACTCAGAATTATTCAGCCCTCTACCTTCCTGCAACCTAGTTGCTGTACTTCACTTCTGGTGAATTGAGCTCACAGTCATATGTGAGTTCATTTGAGCCATGTAGAAGATCTATATTACCATCTACAGGAGCCTTTGTTACCAGTAACCAATCCATCACTAACAAGTCTTACCTATACAGCCTATTTAACATTTGTTGACTTCTTCCAAATCTCTTCATTTAGGCCTATCCATTCTATCACATGGATTCCCACCTGTATATTATTATCTAGGGCTGCCATATAAAAGAACCACAAACTGGACATTTTCAACACATTATCTGCTCACAGTTCAAAGGACCAAATGTGATATCAGGGAACAGGCATTGTCATTTCTTTGCATCTTTATTTATTGGCTCATTGAAGGTCACCTTACTATGTATTTGGAACATCTTTGTATGTGTTCCTGCATCTTAATCCCTTCTCCTAACTGCCCCACTGATATTTGACTAGTGACCACCCTAGTGGCCATATTTTAATTTAGTTAGAGGAACAACCTCCAAATAAAGTCATATTCTGAGATGCTGGAATTAGGACTCAATTTATGAGTTTGCAGGAAGATGATCATAGATCTAAAGATTTAGATTAGAACACATCTAAGCGAGTTCCTATGAGCATGTTTTGGGAGATATTGATAAACCTTGAAATAATATATAGTTAAGGATGCTGAAATGGGAGAACCACAGCAGAGACAGAACTGGTATTTCACAGATGCTCTAAACAAAGCTTGTCTTTCCCATTATGACCATTTTTAGCATCTCACGTTGTGTCCATGGCATTTGTCATAACAATAGCATCTTATGTGTGATTATTTCATTTACAAATGTCTCTCTTTTCTCTACAAGTCTGAAGGCACTACATGTGTCTCATTTTGCTAATTATTAAATATTTTCACTTTACCCTATTTATTTTCTTTTAATTTCTAACTAACTATAAGTTTGTTCTTTTCCTACCCATGCTCCTTCTTCCTTCAGGATTCTCTTTTGTTCTTGATGTATCTCTTACATATTGTTTCCCTAATAATCTGTTTTGTTCACATTCTCACCTTGCTCAGTGGTTTTCTTCAGGGAGGTTGTCCAACACTCACATGGCTTTAGTGAATGTCACGTTCCACCAATGTTAATACCAATTCTGTCTCTGCTGTGGTTCTTCTCCCATTTGTGCATACTTTACTATATATTATTTCAAGGTTTATCAACATGTCCCAAAACATGCTCATAGGAACTGGCTTAACAATTGAGAATGTGAACTACTCTTGCAAATTACCTAATCTAAGTACTCATTATCCATTTCTTGATACATGTCTGCCTGTAATTTCAGCCTGATGGGCTCTGAAGGTATCATCAGTCACCACCACCCCCCAAAATGAGCTTCATGTTGAATTCTACCCCATCTTTTGTTTCTCAACTTAATAAGGGGAAGTATGGTGGGATTTTTAATCCAGCAACATGGCTGCTTTGGCAAGAAATCACATCCAAAGATCTAGGTCTGTGGGATCTTGCTAAACTACAGACTTGCCCTTAACAAACCATTAATATCTTTGGGTGAAATATAAACACACCTTTATTCCCTCTGGCTGGAATACACACACATCTTTAATACACATCTTTACTTCCTAACAATAAAGGTAAGGTAAAAAATGATGGTCTAATTGAGGGGCAGACAAATTGATAAATTAGAGAAAGATTTGACATAATGAGTCATAGGATATGCCAAACTCTCATTAAAAAGAAAAGCACAAAAAAGAGAGGAGAGTTAAGAAAACAGCAGAGGAAAGAAAGGAGTCTTTGAACTAACCAATACCCCGGAGCTCTTGACTCTAGCTGCATATATATCAAAAGATGGCCTAGTCGGCCATCACTGGAAAGAGAGGCCCATTGGACTTGCAAACTTTATATGCCCCAGTACAGGGGAACACCAGGGCCAAAAAGGGGGAGTGGGTGGGCAGGGGAGTGGGGGTGGGTGGATATGGGGGACTTTTGCTATAGCATTGGAAATGTAAATGAGCTAAATACCTAATAAAAAATGGAAAAAAAAAGAGAAAAGTGCAGAGAGAGACAGAGAGACAGAGATACAGAGAGAAAGAGAGGCATGAAGAGACAGAGTAGGCAGTTTTACTGGGACAGTTTTATAGGGACAGGTTTCAGGTGAAGAGAAAATGAGCCAGAGAAAGATGATGACCCAAAAGATTAGAACAGATTTCCAGAGTTAGTTTGAGGCCAAGCAGAACAGTTCAGTCAGAAGCCAAGTGAAGCCAGCTTTCATCAGTCTACTTGGAAAAGGCTTTAGGGCCATAACAATTTTGTTGAACCATCCAGTCAGAGTTCAGAAAGAGATAGGGAGGGAAGGATTATTAGACAGTAAGTCAACAATTTCACCTGGAAAATGAAAGATATTCTCACATGGGATAAAATATATTCAGAGTAGGGAACAAAAAATGTATCCTAGAAGCCTATAGTACCAGATTGAAACTATATACTATATCCTTGAATATAGCACATCGTTCATTCTGTAATTTACTATTTTTCTGTTTATTCCCTGTCCCTCAGATCTTAAATCCATTTTTCATTTCATAACCAAGTAAATATTTAGTGAACCAAATGCAATCAACTTTCTTATTGGGGACCCATTCTAACATGGTACAAACCCATCTAGTTAGCTTTACACTCAGGGTGCTACGTGGATAGGAACTGGTAGATCTCTATGAATTAATTACTTACTGATACTTCCCTGGTGTTTTGTTTTGTTTTGTTTATTTTTGTTTTTGTTTTCTGTATGTGCTCTTGCTTGGATAGACTTGATATCCCACCTGGCTTTACATAATCCATGTTCACCTGCTTTTTTTGTGTATGCCTCTCAGAACTCATTTCAGAAAAGACACTGAGCTCTGAGTCTTGTTTAAAACAGTCTCAGAAGAAGAAAACTGCTTTAGCTAAGATTGTCCTTCCATACATGAGAAATCAACTGATAGACAAGAGCGTTGAATCTCAGGTTTTTTTCTAAATTAAGAACATCTCTGTTAAGCTCTTTCAGCTCAAGAGATGCTTTGAGAGGTGTGTAAGCATGCATTTGATGTTGTTCCAATTCAACTTCTTCATCTGCATACTTCCCCTTCCTTGAATTGCCTCTACTCGGGTCCCAGTGACAGTGTAAATAGAACTACTACTTATTTGTTGTATCAGAGTCCGCTTTGCATGGAGCTGTAATACTGGGTATCTACAGGTGTTGTGCCTTGTACATGTGTATGTTTCTGTTCTGCATTCTCCAACTAAACTAGTATGTACTCTTCACATTCCCAGTCACGTATGACTTGATGTCCCAACGGGAGGCAGATTTTATTCTGTCCCACTGCAGAAATTTTGAGTTTTCTTGACAACATATCATCACACTGCATTATAATTACTTCTTAGATATTTTGCTTTTCTTCTAAAATTACTCAGTGTTCTGCAAGAATGTAACATTTGTTAACTATAGCAGTGTAAAAATTTCCACAAACTGCAGTGACTTAAAATAACACAAACAACACTGTTTGTTACCTCCCAGCTCTGTGGATGCACAGTGTAAGTGAGCTCAACCACATTTTCTCTCGGTCTCAGATGTGGATGAAACACAGCCTCCTTTTCTACCTATTGAGATCTGGTCTACATTGCACATATCGTAGGTAAAGTCATTAGGGAGCGATTGAGTGGTAAGGATCCTCTTTTGATGAAAAAAATTCATAGATTAGTGTGAAGTTTTAGAGAAGACTATAATAAAAGTAAAGTCTCATCTGATGCAATGGCTCAGTAGGAAAGGTTCTTGCTGCTATTCCTGATGCCCCAGATCATATCTCTGAGACCAATACGTTTTCCTCTGATATACACATAAAAGTTCGGTCATATGGTTGTGTGTGTACACACACACACAAATACACAAACATAGGCACATGTATAAATAAATAAATGTAGTAATTTATTTGAAACAAAGCAAACCTCCTCTAATGTATTTTCTGTCTCAAGAAGACCTTGCGTACATGGCAGACATTGGCAACATGATCTTGGCCTTCAAATAATTAATTAAATAAACCTCTATAAATTACTTGGTATCAACCCTTCAATTTAGACAACGTCAGTGTATTTAGGAAATCACCAAATAGTGTAACCAAGCTGTCATCCAGCCATTAGAGAGAACTCCTATGGTGACTTGAGGATGTCTTAGGTATTTGAGCATTGATCTCCAGTTAGTTGTGTTGTTTGGGAAAGCCTAAGAAATTTGGGCAACCATGAGAGAGGAGATATGTCAGTGGGGGTTGGACTCAAGTGCTTATTATCTCACCCTACTTCCAGGTCAGTACCTCTATTTTGTGCTTACATTTGAAAACATGGGTTCTTAGCTCCCTGATCCTGTTGCAATAGCTGATACTTATTTCTATTCTTCCTTAGAATGTTTCTGTTTTTTGTTTTAGGGTTTATTGTTTTGTTTTGTTCTTGTCACAGCGACAGAAAAATGACTAACTACTATAATTCCCCCTAAATCAGTCAGGCTTTTGCCAGAAACCAGTCCAACCTTTTTGTGGGATTGAGTTAATGGTTTTCTCTCTGACTGTTATCTGAAGGTCTCGTTCCATTTCCATAAACTAAGCAGGCTCCACACATTGTTCCAACAGTTTCAAAGCCAACAGCAGTGCCTGAACTCCCTTTATTTAATTTTTCTAATTTCTAATAAGACCTTCTTTTTCTTCACCAACCAAAGTTTTAAGACATTTTCTTATTTAGTTAGAATGGTCCTACCAAATACTGTTATTTTTCTAAGATTCATTGTTTCATGTACTACCAATTATTTTTTCTACCAATTTGACATACCACCGCATCTTCCCAATCATAGGCTCCAGAAGAAAGCACAACATAGATAATCTATAACTTTTCATTGAATTCTTCCATTCACAGATGGAGAGAGCATCTTAATTCTATGGTAAGTCAATACCTCATAGAGGTACAGTGTACAAGATAAAAATATTTGCATTAGTTTTCAAGTTGAACTGAATTTAGTTTCAGAGATATGAGGTCTATTCCTGGTTGTGTGGAAATACCAAACAAAATACAACCAGTATAACTAAGCCATTAAATAAACTACATAAAGAACAAACACACTCCACTATGTTCATGGCAGCTTTATTTATAATAGCCAGAAGCTAGAAAGAACCCAGATGTCCTCATCAGAGTAATGGATACAGAAAATGTGGTACATTTACACAAAGGAGTACTACTCAGCTATTAAAAACAATAAATTTGTGATTGTATTACCTCACTCAGGATGATGCTCTCCAGGTCCATCCATTTGCTGATAAGTGGATATTAGCCCAGAAACTTAGTATATCAGAGATATAAGATACAATTTGCAAAACACATGAAACTGAAGAAGAACAAAGACCAAAGTGTGGACACTTTGCCCATTCTTAGAATTGGAAACAATCACCCATGGAAGGAGTTAAAGAGACAAAGTTTGGAGCTGAGACAAAAGGATGGACCATCTAGAGACTGCCATATCCAGGGATCCATCCCATAATTAGCCTCCAAATGATGACACCATTGCATACACTAGCAAGCGTTGGCTGAAAGGACCCTGATATAGCTGTCTCTTGTGAGACTTAGCCGGGGCCTAGCAAACACATAAGTGGATGCTCACAGTCAGCTATTGGATGGATCACAGGGCCCCCAATGGAGGAGCTAGAGAAAGTATCCAAGGAGCTAAAGAAATCTGCAACCCTGTAAGTGCAACAACATTATGAAGTAACCAGTACCCTGGAGCTCTTGACTCTAGCTGCATATGTATCAAAAGATGGCCTAGTCGGCCATGACTGGAAAGAGAGGCCCATTGGACACACAAACTTTATATGCCCCAGTACAGGGGAATGCCAGGGCCAAAAAATGGGAATGGGTGGGTAGGTAAGTGGGGGGGAGGGTATGGGGGACTTTTGGGATAGCATTCTAAATGTAATTGAGGAAAATACGTAATAATAAAAAAATATTTTAAAAAAACAATAAATTTATTAAATTCTTAGGCAAATGGATGGATCTGGAGGATATCATCTTGGGTGAGGTAACCCAATCACAAAAGATCACACATAATATGCACTCACTGATAAGTGGATATTATCCTAGAAGCTTGGAATACCCAAGATACAATTACAAACCACATGAAACTCAAGAAGAAGGAAGACCAAAGTGTGAATACTTTAATCCTTCTTAGAAGGTTAAGAAAACACTCATGGAAGGAATTACAGAGACAGAGCTCAGAGCAGAGACTGAAGGAATGACCATCCAGAGACTGCCCCACCTGGGGATCTATCCTATATACGATCACCACACTCAGACACTATTGCAGTTGCCAACAAGTGCTTTCTGACAGGAGTCTGATATAGCTGTCTCCTGAGAGGCTTTTCCAGTGCCTGACAAATACAAAAGTGGATGCTCACAGCCATCCATGGGACTGAGCATAGGGTCCCCAATGAAGGAGCTAGAGAAAGGACCCATGGGGCTGAAGGGGTTTGCAGCACCATTGGAGGAACAATAATATGAACTAAACAGTACCCCCAGAGCTCCCAGGGACTAAACCACCAACGAAAGAGTACACATGGTGGGACTCATGGATCTAGCTGCATATGTAACAGAGGATGACCTAGTTGAACATCAATGAAAGGAGAGGCTCTTGGTCCTATGAAGGATCTATGTCCCAGTATAGAGTGATGCCAATGCCAGGAAACAGGAATGGGTGGGTTGGTGAGCAGGGAGAGGGTGAAGGAGATAGGGGAGGGGGCTTTCAGAGTGGAAAACAGGGAAGCAGATAACATTTGAAATGTAAATAAAGAAAATATCCAATAAAAAGCATAAAAACACAATATGATAACAAACCTTTCATAATGAGACGATTCATAGAAGACGTGAAAACAAAAGAGAAAAGTCACAAAATAGAAAGAAACATTCTTTTGAAAAAAAACGTTTGTGTAACTTTGTTGTGGTGAATATTTTATATGCAAACCTATCAACTTTTAAGCTCAAGAAATAAAATATTTTTTCTCAGTAGCCAGAGATGTTTAGTAATACAATAACTTGATTTCATTGCTTTCACAGTTTGTATGTTTATGTAAATTGCTGCAGTGTTTTTAGGACTGCTGTTTCCACACACGTTCCAATGAGTCCCATACTTCTTGTTGATTACGGCCTCCCTCCTTTCTGCAGACTGCGGTCTGTGCTCCAGGGTGTGCTTAGACATCCACAGTAATGACAGAAATGGACAACTATTAGGACTGAAGCTCAGGCTTCAGCGATTCAGAATACTGATGTCAACCTAGACATTACATCCCTCGACACTGTCTTTTCCCAGTGAATAATAAATCATGGGTGTTTTCCCAATAGTTCCTTTCCCTCTGACTTCCTCTTTTCTTCTACCATTAGTCATTATGGGCCAGCTTACCAGCTGTCACTTAGCATGCATCTGCAGAGACTTAGATACTGAAACTGGGAACACACCTGTGCTTACCTGAGTCTACAGTCCACCAGATGTAATCGTTATACAAGTATATTTGGCTGCTTTTATAAATCACAATCTGCTCTGCCTTGTGACTTTTTCAAACACTATAGCATTAGACTTTAAAATTTGAGCAGCATCACTGTGTACCTCCAGAACAAAATATAGATACACATACACATATACATATACATACATATACACTCTTATACTAGTGTTGAAAGGAAAACTGCTATTTCTAGATGGACTTACATATGACTTTTATTATGCAATTCCTTTAATTATCACAAGAAAGATAATGGAGAGAAATTATACACCAATGCAAGTCACCTAGATATTTCTTCCACTAAGTAAAATATCCCTCAGAATAAAGTGTCTGATTGCAAAATTCATAATTTCCCCTTTACATACCTGAACTGCTCCTGGTTTATAATACTCCATCTTTCCTCTTTGCTCAGTCATCAGAGAACTACAATGTACTAATCACTGAGATAAGAACAAAAGATGTGTGCAGAGATCCAATCCTGTCACACAAATAGTCAGACTTCCTTAATGAACGTTCATACAAATAGATGACTATATGGGAGAATCCTTAAAGCACAATAATGGAAATTAATCTCAGCACAGATCTGTCTGGAGCTTTTCTGCCCAGACAACAGCTAGAACTTATGTAGAGTTATTTCAATTTAAATTCACAATTGTTAAAATTATTCTATAAATGGAACTCTGGATTCAGTTCCTCAGTTGAACTGATCACATTTTGCAAGCTTCATAGGTTTATGTCCCTAGTGGTTGCCAGATTATATAGTTTGGATAACAGCATTTTTAGCCTTGCATGATGTGCTGCTGGACAATATTAGTCTAGAAGACCCAACCTTTACAGAGAAAACATTTCTTAATTTAAGACTTGTAGAATAAATGAGATTTATTTCTTGGCTAAGCAAAAGAGACAGGATGTTCTAGGCAGAAGATATCAACTGAGCCAAGGCAAAGAAATGGTGCAAGAATGCACAGATTGCTTGCATAGGGAACCAAAAGTGCACCAGAACCATGCTCAGTGTGTAAAGGGTGAACTGGATTTGAGAGTGTGATGATGAGCTACAAAGAGGCAGGATAGTTCCCATTAGTATCTTTCTGTGACACCAGATAACATGACTTATGATGAAAAATGGATATTTCTCTGTAGAACACTAGAATTTTAAAGGTTTTCAGAAGTAAAGCCTATTTCATATTTCATCTGAAAATTATCCAATAATTTTGTAGACAGTCCAGACAAGAACTACTCTTTTCAGGGCATGGTAGAGATGTCCCTTTCAGAAACAACTAAACCCTTGAGACTGCATCTCCAGTTGGTCCTTAGAGCTATGAGGAGCTGATGGGGGCTCTAGTAATTAATACATGGAATTTGATCATTCTTCAGATGACCTGGAATGCTAGTTGGATGATCTCCCTGCTTCAGTGTGGAAGACTGACAGGTGAAGATAAGATAGAGCTGGGATGAATAACTGAGAAAGCATGGAAATAGATGAACAAAATGATGTGAGTTGCATTTTTAACCAGACAGGTGAAGCTCAATCTCAGGATCCCAAGGTAGCTGGAATACAGGGAAAAGAAGAAACAGCTTCACTTGTCAGCCTTTTCATGGGCAATCTAGAGATCAGTAATATCATTTTTCATGATGTGAAATTCTGGAGGGACATTTTACTTATTAGATGATTGGTTTAAATTCTCTATATTTCAAAAAATAGCAGGAGAGGGAAGGTGATGGCTTACATTTAGACCTTGACTTATGGCTCTGTCATTCTGTCAAAGCCCAGGGGAATATCACAAAAATGCTTCTACTCACTTCAATGAATAATGTATGTCTCATTTCTTTATTCTTCCCCATAGCAAACACAAATCAGAAGCGTCTGAAACAAACAGACCACAAAAAACTTGAGTCAAAACTGGTATTTTGTCAACTGATTAGATAGCAGTTAGTTTAATGCTAACATTAATCAAGGTCTGATTGCTCCATTGTGAGGAACAAGAACTCGGAGCAGAGATTAATACACAAGATACAGTGCAGCCTGTCTCTGCAACAAACCCCACACAGTAATTAAGAAGAACACAAAGTGAAGGTTATTGATCTGCTGTTATTGAGAAACAACATAATTGATATTTCAGATCGTAATTGTTGGTTCCAAAGTAGAAGAGATGGGTTTGTACAGATCATTAGCAACAAGGTTTGGATTTGGTTGTATTTTTAATTAACTAATTAATTTAAACTGAAATGATTAGTTCAAATGTTACTGTGCTTCAAAAACCATTGATTTAATTGTCAAAAATCCTCATTTTTAAATCTTTAAAGTGATCATTTTCTGGAGAAGTGTGGTGCTATGATACAGTACAATATTAGCTCTGGAGTTCGGCAGATTCCATTTATGTGTGTGTAGGATTAGGTTCCTCACCCAAGTTATTGGAATTTCCCTCTGTAAAGTGACAGTAAAGATAGACAACCTGGGAATTTGTTGAAAAGATCAGAGAGGAAGACTTATTTCCTAGCACCAAAGACATTGAATGTAACGACTGTTCCCAAATTAGTCCTGCCATTATTAACTCTGCATCCTTACACACCTAGTTTAACCACTCTGTTCCAGTTTTTCCAGTTTTAAAAAGTGATGAGTGTACCAGACCCTTCATTAGGAAGAGTAACTGAACATAAGAGCAATTCTTCCAAGAGGGTCAGGAGGAGGCAGCATCTCATTGGTGCACAAGGGTTCTGTTATTATTATTATTTGAAGCTCTGGATTTAATCCCTCATACCTCCAAACAGCAAGAGAGAGAGAGAGAGAGAGAGAGAGAGAGAGAGAGAGGGAGAGAGAGAGGAAGAGAGAGAGAGAGAGAGAGAGAGAGAGAGAGAGAGAGAGAGAGAGAGAGATAACTTTCCCTTTAATGAAGTAATGTACTTTAGAGCTAGGGAGATAGTTCAGTGGTTACAAACCCTTGCAGGGGATCAAGGATCAGTTCCTAGCATTTACATGGTGGCTCAAACCATCTACAACTCCAATCTAGGTTATTTGTTGTATGTTTCTGGCATCTATGGGTACGAGGTACATGTAGAGCTCATACACACATTCAGGCAATACATTCATACCCATAAGAAAAAGGGTTGGGACATAACAAAACCCTTGTGTTACAAGAAATATTACACGCTTATTCTGGTGATAAATATGTAGCATGATATATCAAATTTATCAAACTGGACTCCAAAATGACGCATGCAATTGTTTATGAAATGCCCTGTAGTGGAACTGAATTGAGCAAAAATGAAAATTCCTACTGAATTCTAAGAAAGAACAAATTTGAAATAGCCAAGTTTGATATGTCACTGAGAGATTTTATAATGCAAGTGCGTAAATGAATGTCTTTTAAGAGGGAAAATGTGTTATCTACAAAGGAATCAATGTCAGAAACTCTTAACGCACATTATGAGTATTGACTACCTTAAAATACAAAGAAACTATTTAAAGGTTGTAAGGAGAGGGTAACATTCTAGTCCAGAACTTTATTCAGGGCCAAGCTGCCAGACAAATGAGAACAAATAAGCTCTCCTCCCCACAAGTTTATCTTAGTGGATTACAGTGAGATGTCTTCCAACTAAAATGAAGGCAGAATTAGGAGGGATGACATGGCAATAGAGACAGATAAGTTCAATTTGGTCATGGAACTTCTCTATGGAGCACCAGTGCAGGCAGGATCAAAAAGATGAGAGCAAGGCACAATTTGCCAAGATGATTTCAAACAGAGATAAGTAAGAGCTATGGAAAACTTTTACTGAGAGAAAACTTCATGTGAAATGACAGTCAATGTTTGAAGTAGCCACGCATTGGAGCAGGCATGCTGTGGGCTTCAGGAACATTTTTGTAGGCTGTAAGCATACCTCCATGTTTACAAAACCAGGGCAAGATAGACAATCTTCCCTCCAACAGACAAACAAATAATGGGCAGAAATCATCTCAAATGCCTCTCAAGTTCATTGACAGAACTCACAGGGAGGAGAAATGAACCAAGGCAAAACAAAAAGCTAGTGGAGCCATTCTCCAATAAGTACGGAAAAAAATGATAGAATATGTGTGACTGTTTTCTGTTTATTGCAACTTGTAAATGAGGATCATAAAATAGACAATAAAATGCACACACTTAAAGTTTGGGTGTCTATGCGCTCTGTTAACTTAAGCATTTATAGTTTTCTTTTCTCTGCCATTTTTTTTCAACAAAAACATTATAGGAGAAGATCTGCGACCCTCTCTCAGCCTGGGTCTTTTGTGGTCTTATCTTTAGCCAGTCTTATATCTATACACCACACATTTCATACCTGTTGCTGGACAAGTTTGAGAAATTCATCTATAGGTCATGCCAAGCTCCTTGTTTTACTCAGAGTCAGCTGGCTTTGTAAATGGACTCTTAAAAAATCATCCCAGCCGGGCATGGTGGCACACGCCTTTAATCCCAGCACTTGGGAGGCAGAGGCAGGTGAATTTCTGAGTTCGAGGCCAGCCTGGTCTACAGAGTGAATTCCAGGACAACCAGGGCTACACAGCGTAACCCTGTCTCGAAAAAAAAAAAAATCATCCCATGCTAGATTTTGAAGCATTATATTTGCCTATCTGAATCAAGGTTATTTTGAAATCAGGTTGAGTTTTTTGTTCATGAATTATTTCCCCATGAGAAATTTATATTTTTCTGTCAATTTGTCTAATCTAGTTGCTCCGTGTGCATCCCTTTTTAAGCTTGATAATTTATTCAAAACCCAGTCACACCTTGTCACCTTCAGTGGAGTTGAAACTTTACATGAAATTGCAATGTGTTCCATTTGTTTTTCATCCCACTAACCTAAAACCAGACACCCAGCAAAGCTTCAGCCTATACCCAGTGAAACTTTACTGTCAAAGTAACCCTTGCACAACCGAGTTATCTTCTTCATATGAGTTTTATGTTTTAATATAGCCTACTCACAACTCCCATAGGAGCCCCAAACATGGCTGCTCCCCTACCCCTCATTGGCTGCTGACCTGGAATTGCTCACCATCACACAGTGGCAACACTTTATTCTTTCAGAGACCTGTGAGGAATATTTTCCCATTTTATACATGTTGTGATTTTATTGTCTCTTTGTAACTTGTAACTCACCTGAATCCTCATTCGAGCTTAACTTTTTACCCCACTAAACTAGAAAGAAATGTTAGAGTACATATTTAAATCTCAATTAAGGGTTTCTACCCCGCATTAGATCGTGTAGTTCCCAGATAAATGACACATAGCATTTATATTTTTAATAAGTCTTTAAAACACTACAGCCAACTAGAATCTACCCTCTACATTGTTTTATTTAAATGTTTTTTTATTACGTATTTTCCTCAATTACATTTCCAATGCTATCCCAAAAGTCCCCCATACCCTCCCCCCCCCACTCCCCTACCCACCCATTCCCACTTTTTGGCCCTGGCGTTCCCCTGTACTGGGGCATATAAAGTTTGCATGTCCAATGGGCCTCTCTTTCCAGTGATGGCCGACTAGGTCATCTTTTGATGCATATGCAACTAGAGTCAAGAGCTCCTGGGTACCTCTACATTTTTATGTCTACTTCCTTGCCAATAACTCTGAGATATGACTTGACATGTTCTGCCTGTGCTGCTCCTACTCTGACTAGTCAGCCTGCATGGCCAGTTTACACAGTCCCTTACCCCATGGAGTCTTCTCCTCTCCCCACCTTCTTTCTCTTCTTCCTGTGGTCCTGCCTCAGACCCCAAGCCCTGGAACTGAAACTCCGCCTACCTTTCTTCTGCCCAGCTATTGGCTGTAGGCATCTTTCTTCAACCAATATTTTTAAATTAAGGAACAAGGTTACATAGCATCACTTGATGTATTCTTCATTGCTGGAAGCAGCTGGACATTGGGAGCCAGTATTTAGCTTTACATAGCAACAGACCAAAATTCAACGAAGAACATAAAATAGAAGTCCCAGCATTTTTCTACTGGAAAACAGAATTCTTTTTTTTTTCAATTTTATATTATATATTTTCTTCATTTACATTTCAAATGTTATCCCACAATTCCCCTATATCCTCCTCCCCCCTGTTCCCCTACCCACCCACTCCCACTTCTTGGCCCTGGTGTTCCCCTGTACTGGGGCATATAAAGCTTGCAAGACCAAGGGGCCTCTCTTCCCAATGATGGCCAACTAGGCCATCTTCTGCTACATGTGCAGCTAGAGACATGAGCTCTGGGGATACTGATTAGTTCATATTGTTGAAAACAGAATTCTTATTGAGCTAAGTACATTATTTAGCCTATAGGACTTTTCACGTGCATTTGGAAAACATAGGCTTAGTTTCTTAGTCTATCTGAGAACATGAATCCCAGTATTTGTTTCATATGAGTTAAATAGTGGTCAGATTTGTTTGAAACTGCCAAGTACATTTTTGCAGCTAACTATTGGTCATGCCGTGATGAGTTATTGAGCATCAGGTAAGTACAATGTACTAGAAAACACAAAGGTGAAATTGTGAGCAGATGGCTATGTGGTGAGATTTGTGATTGGTAAAACAGTTGTCTGCACTGTGAATAGATTAGAAAGTTTTGTAGCTTCACTTCTGCTGCTGTGATAAAATACTCAGACAAACAGCAACATAGATGCTGGAAGAATTTACTTACGCTTATAGATTATAAGCACCATTGATGAAGGACTGGGCAGAAATTTAAAGCAGGAACCATGGAAGTATTCTGCCTAGGAAAACTTGCCTAGGGATGGAGCTTCCCATACTAGACTGGGCCCTGCTACCACAATTAACAATCAAGACCATTGCACACTGCCTATAGGTCAACCTGATCCAGAATATTCCTCTCTTGAGGATATTCTGCTCTCAGATGTCTCTTGGTTGACTCAGGTAGATAGTTAAGGCTAACCAGGGCAGCAAAAGCATGGTTGATAATCTGAGGCAACTCTAATTAATGGATAATGGAAGTGTGTAATATCCTTAGAACTTCTTGAAACTTAAAGGAAGGATGCCTCCCAGGTATCTAAATTGTTAAGTGGATGGATTTCTAAAGAGAGCAACTAGCAATTATCCCATTGGAAGACTGAAGAAAATTCAGTTCAGGACATCACTGAAAAGCCTCTCATTAGATGGGGTATTGCCCCAGGCACTTGGCTTCTCCTGAGAGTTTACATGCTCATAAATGCATTCTGTTTCAATACTCACTAATTTTATACCCTCATAATTTAAGCCTATTATGCAAGAAATTCAAACCACATGGGTGTTTGTCTACAAGCCAAAATTTAATCAAGTTAAGCTTGTAGTAATGACTTAACTTCAAGCCTACTAGCTCTTCAAAACATTTAAACCTCGATGACTTAGAGGTGAGGGTGGTGACTATCAAACATCTCTGATGCTTCAGATGGGAAACTAACATTTCACTCTAAACTTGTCACTGTCTGGCAGAAATGGTCAAAATAAATCATCCATACTTCAAGGAAGTTAGCACATAACAAGCCAGATAGCAATAAAATTAATCCACTTGTCTCAGTAGACATACACTCTGAGTACAGATGTTCAGCACGAAAAGGGTAGGCACTTGTGAAAATGTATTACTTCATTTCCTTGACCTCAAGATAAGAGCAAACAAGAGAAGCAGAATGTGCCACTCGCCAGACCATAAAATGAAGCCTGCCCCGTGGGTTCTGATCTATCTCACGAGTTCTGTCTTTGCCAAAAAAAGATAGGAGTATTTTCATTAGGATGTCAGCCATGCCTTGTCTGACATGCACTTCTTTGCAAAAGAGGAATGGGATTGAGGCATTTTAAGAAAAGAGGGCTTTGAAGTTTAATTTAATTTAGCTAATCCATCAGGCACAGTTATTGCACTCTTGGAACCTTCTGAAAGGATGAGAAAGTACAAAGGCACAGCCAGCCTCTGCAGCGATGACTTTGGGTGCTTCCATTTTTTTTTCCTTTTGGTATTCACAGAAATTGTGAAGTCACAATTTCTTTCACCATTAGAAGGCAAGGAGCCAAACTTCAGCAAAGCTACCTAACCTGAGGATTTGGTAAAGGGAAGCTATCTTCAAGGACAGCATCAGCTTCTTTGACATGAACTATGCTATTCTCATTAGTAGGGTCTCCACAGAATGCAGAGCAGTGGCACAGGACTCTGTGTGCGTGTGCGTGTGTGTGCATGCATGCGTGGTGTGTGTGTGTGTGTGTGTGTGTGTGTGTGTGTGTGTGTGTGTCCCTCCGCAGAAACCATTAAGTGGATATAGTTCCTGATAGAGGTATGGGTCCTTCCCATCCATGATGAAATATTAATAGAATTAGTCTTGTACAGATAGCCAGCCAACTCCAATAACACACACACACACACAACACCACACAAATCTGTACACCAATAAAATATAAGTAACCTAACACAAGGAAAGGAAATTGGCCCACACTTTAACGTAAACCCATGCCATGATCACTGTAAAGCCACAGAATTTCAGGGAAAAGTCCTGTGCCACCACAAGCTCTCTAGCCTGTCTCAGAATCTACTTTTACTTTCTGTACGACCCTGAACAAACCATGCATCTTCATGCCTTCCAATGAATCATGTAAAAAGAAAGACAGTCAGAATATTTCCTTGTGTCATAGACTTCTGTGAAGATAAAACCAGATGAGGTGAATAACGTACCTGACAATATGTCTGATGTAAAATGTTTGTCCCCAAAATGCCAACTTCATCCCATGTCAACTTATAAAAGTCTTAGATGCCAAGATCAGGGAGACATTCATTAAGGGAAGTGGAAGTGGTGTCTGAGCAAGGAGCTGAAAGAGTTCTGAGGATGAAAGTGCTTGTGGCTTCTGCATATGCATGTGTGTGCACAAACAATAGGCCCATGTGTGAGTTTTATATATTTGTTAGAAAGCAATCTCTCCCAGACCATTCAATACTCACATTAGTAACAGACCTGGATATCTTGTCTTCTACCAGTAAAAGATGAACTTGTTTGTTCATGTCACCAGGATAATGGTTGAATAGTTCTGATGATTTCCAACCCACTCCCAGGGAGAGAAAATGCAAATGTGACAGAAGACCTTTGCTCTAGGCCTGTAAATGCCTCGCATCCACCTGGTCATAAGTAACATTCAGACACTTTTCAGGGAGGGGTAAACTCATTCCTGATAAATAAAACCAAGTTTCTATTAAACACTGATTCATTTCTAACCATCAAATAAGTACACGATAATGTTCCACAAAAGGAGATCCTAGAGTTCCCAAGCTCTTGCCAGTCTTGCAACAGTTTCCATGTTGATACTTAGTAGTATGATCTTCTGACTAGCCAAATCCTTCAATTCTTTTTCATCTGTTTCTTCTACATAACTTTGTCATCCTTAGCAAAGTGGTTAAACTTTCTCCAAAGAGATGGTGATAGCTAGGCTTTTCCATAAGTCAGGTCTTTTTGTGAATTGTACTAACTAGCCTTCAGCCACAATCCTAGTGCAGGACCGAGAAACAAATGAGGCGATCCATGCAGCACTCTTAGAAGTGCACTGAGTGGAGACAGTAAGGATGTAATAGAATTACTATTATTTATAACCAATCAGGGTTTTTCCCCCCACCCAATGACAAGAGAAAACTAGCTGATTACAGCAAATGGAGGCACATTTCCTCTCAGAATAGGAAGTTCAAATTCAAATATAGATGAGGTACTGGGTCAGACTTTAGGTTAATTTTTCTCAGAGATAAATCTGCTCATGTTACAGTGCTGAGAGATAAAACCCACTGCCCCACAGTACAATTTTGATAAGGTAGCCTCATGTACACAGAGCCTACATGCTCCCAGGATTCATTCTGGTTTGATTAGCCAGTCACCTGTTTTTCTATAGCATGGACAAGAGCTGAGAAATTGGCTGCTTTGATTGGCTAATTTTGGTAGGCACTCTAAAGATTCCTGTGACCTGATTCTAAGAACCTATGCATATGTTAGCTTATATATAGCATGAGAGATTTTTCAGATATGATTAAAGATAGAGAGATGGTAATTCTATCATGTTTTCTGAGTTAGATCAGTATAACTACAAAGGTCTTTATGAGGCGGGGGGGGGGAGGGAGCAAGAGGGTCAAATGAGTGAGCGCAGAAAACGCCATGAGTAATGAGAAAGAGAACAGATTGGCACAAGGTAGTCACAAACCAAGGACTACCCTCAACCCAACCACTATCCAGACTACAAATGTCAAGAAACTTCTCCAGAAGCCTCCATAAAAAAGTAATCCCATCTTGGACAGTCTAATAACTGGAATAGGAAACTATTACCTATTTCATACCCTCTAACAAACAGCTAAGGTTCCTCCTTTGACATATCAAAACAGACCTGGCTACAGGGTTCTGCGTGCATCCTCCCATCTCTACCTACAAGGGTCCTCCTGGCTGGCATACCCTGATCTTTATCCTAACTTCCAGCTGAGGGGGCAAGGCTTCTCTTTCCCTGCTACCCTACTTTCCTATATAATCCAATCATTTTGTTTACCTGGTCTTTTTGTCTATTGGTCTACTCCCATTTGGGTCTCCTGGCTGATGCATATAGCTCCCCTCTCTCCCTTCTCCTTTCCTCCTCTTCATCTCCTCACATGGCTCAGGGTCATATCCATTCTGGACTGTCCCAGATGCATCTGCCTTTGGCTATGCTCTCCCTTTTATCTACAATAAAATTTCTCTTCTGTCATACCTAGGAGCAGCCATGTTCTTTCTTTTTTTATTTATTTTGTTCACTCCATAGGTTTGTGATCATCCATCACAACTTCATGAGGAAAACAAAGATGTCTGCCTTGAGTCATCATCTTTATGATAGTCTTAAAGGCTCAGACTGCACAGAGGAGAGGAGAGGAGAGAAGAGAAGATGGTTCTCTAGACAAGAGAGTTTCCCTTACCTGATGAGAACACTTAGCATGAGGAAAACCTAGTATATTTTAAGTTGGCTTTGTTGCTTCTAGAGTTTTCTGATTCTATGAATTTTGCATAAGTATTATATCATATAATATACTGTCGTGATATATTTACTTATTGCCCCGTGCTTATATATTGGACTATGGAAAAGAGTTGTCTTTCTTTGCTCATTCTGAATGAAAGTACTATAACAAAAATATAGATGGGGGGGATGACATAGATCATAAGTTGTATGTCACTTTCCCATTGATACTGATCTCATATGGAAGAAGGAGCCTGCCAAGACTAAGGGAAATGGTCATAGAACTCTCAGATGATTATTTTATGATCCAGTTCTCTCTTTCTGTTTGCTCTCCTAAGACCTGACTTTCTCTCTTAAATTGATTTCAAGGTCTCTGGAGCCTTAGAAGTTGACTGATCTCTGAGCTTTATGCCATAATCTCCTGCATAACCTATGGTAGTAGAGCTGGTTGTGTGTGAAACAGAAGAAATCTGCTGAAGTACAGGGAGATTCTGGGGAAGGAGACAAAGGGTTCTAGTGGCAAGTGTTTCCGGACAATGTGAGAAAGAAAGGTGATCAAGAAACATGGAACCCTGGATCCACCTCTACCACTGCTTGTGATCTATCAAGTAATTAAATTCCTGACCAGCACAGAGGACTTTTTCAGTGAGAAAACTGGATAGGGAATGATTGTTTGTTTTATGAGTGGTAGAAATAGCAATCTATCGAATTAGCTCTCCCCAGTGGAGTCTTTATGTAAACACAAACCACACTTAAGGGCAGACCTAATGCCCAAGAATGCCAGCCCAAAATGAAGTCAATAATATTTTTGTAGACATTTAACTTTTTGTCTCACAATGTTTTGTTTGGGAAGTAAAGAGGATCTGGAAGGGTTTAGAAAAGGAGAAACTGTCATCAGAATATATTGTGGGATTTTTATTCAATAAACAAAGGGAAAACAATGATCCAGGACTATAACACACACACACACACACACACACACACACACACACACACACACACATACACACACACACACACACACACACACACACACACACACACATCCTTTGCCAGAAAACTAGAAGTTGGCAACTAAGGTAGACACATGATGGAAGAAGAGACAGTAAAATATACATACAATGAACACAGGGAGAAAGTACTGCAGGTGGCAATGGCCAAACAGGAAAGAAGTTGGGAGCTGGAAGAAGGCAAATGAGGGTCTAGGCAAAGACTTAAACAAGAAGAATGGTGGACAGGAAAAGATGTACAAAAAAGGCAATATTTTAAAAATTGTAAATAAAATAGTCCCAAAATGCCATCTATTTGCATTCATTCTGATGATTGTGCAAAGGACTTTTGATAATCTGATAAGTCAGCCAGGTGATTTCTTCCATCCCTTTTCTCATGGCGATTTAGGCCCTATCATTCCCACCAATTGTATATCTGCTCTAGGGTGCATTTCACTTCTTTCCCAGACTTCCTCTTGCTTGTAAGTTCATTCTATAAACCAGTTTCAATGTGAAGCCATATAGTGAGGTCCAGAAAAATTCATTCAAAAATCATTCCTTTCACCACTTTCCACACTTAACCTTGCACTGGGCCCGAGGGGATGCTGCATACAGTGGCTTTTCATCTCTAGCATTCAGCACTACCTGCCAGACTCAAGAAATCTCAGCCTGGTGGGCTACAGCAGTCTCACCTATCCTCAAAGGAATACTTCCGTTCCTCATACGGCAAGCCAAAAGACCAAATTCTGAAGCCAGTAACTCACTTAGTTACATTTTGGCCACTGAAAAAAATATGCCAGGTTTAGAATTTCAATTTCCTCTGACAATCTGATATCAGACAGATAAGACATATTACTTCATTATCTGTCTGAAAAGATGGACACATAGTTTGTAGAGTCTGTGTGGTCAGTGTGAATAGATGCCTCACCTAGGAAAACAGATAAGACCTGGTGTTGTTGGACCATTTACAAGTCATTTTCTGGGCTACTATGAGAAAGAAGCCATTCTACAAGATTGGTGGTGCGTGCTTATAACCCTAGCACTCAGAAGACAGGCAGAAAATCATGAATTCTGAGCTAGACTTTGTTACATAGTGACATTCCACCACAAAATGCCAAACAGGGACCTAGGAAGAAGGCTTAGTGGATAATAGGGCTCACTGTGTCCACATGGAGTCCTGAGCTCAAATTCCCAACACATATTCAAAAATCTGAGCATGGATGCAAAATCCTATAGCCCCAGTGTTAATCACAGAGACTAGTGGATATTGAAGGCTTACTGGTCAGCCAGACCAACCCTAACATGGAGGCCCTGGATCAGTGAGAGACATTGTCTCAAGAGACTAGGTGGGGCAGTGATGCAAGAGGAGAGTTGATGTTGCCCTCTGGCCTCCATATGCATGCATTTGTCCCCAGCCTCACATGTACTCACAAACCACATGTGATGCACACCTGTACTCCCATGCTGGGGCATCTAAGGGGAATGGAGAGGATTAATGGTGAGTTTGGAGTCACAAGGGGCTAGGTAGCATGTTCAAAGCCAGTCTCTGCTTTGTAGTGAGACTGTCTCAGTAGAGGGAGAAGTGGAATAAGTAAATAAGCAAACCAATATCCATGCTTTGAAATGGTGGCCTTCCTGCTATTTATGACTGAACCAATTAATCTCTAAGAGGCTTGGGAAGTTAATAAATGAGAATAGTTAGGTAAATGAAATGTACCCGTATGGAAGGTAAACTTCCATCAAGATTTTAACTTTTTAAAGGAAGGATGAGTTTGATAAGTTGAAGATTATACAATTTTTTTACAAGAAAGCAGAAACCTAAAAAGCTATATTTAACTAATTACTTCATGTTACAAACTGGTCTGCATAATCCACGTTCATTATTTTATTTAAAATCTTCACAGCAAAACTTAGGACTGGGTTGAGTTTATACATAAAAGAAAGAAAGGAAGGAAGATAAAAATATAGACAGAAAAGAAAAGAGGTAAAAATTCCAGAACTTAGTTCAAGCTTAGAGTTGAATAAGAAACCCTTCTACCTTTTTTCTGCTGTTACCATGCATATCACTTGAGTTGAAAAAAAATACTACAAAGGCAGAGAAGGTGACAGTAACTAGCATGATGTTAGTTAGTCACAATCACAAGATAACCAGATGCTTATCTGGCATTCTTTGACAAGTCATGAACATATGGTTCAAACTTTATTTCCCAGTAACAGAAAAATCATATAAAACTGTCCAAGGCCAAAGGAATACCATATTCATTATTGTATACCATAATTCAGTAAAAGAATTCATGGCAGCACTGTAGGCCACTCGACTGTTGACTAACCCAATGACAGAAAAAAATAAGACTCCCTACATATAAGAAAACTGGAACTAGCATTGCAACAGTGCTCCAAGGATGTATACCTTCTGTCAATCCCTCCTAGTCTCCATGGTGTCTGAATACTCATATTCTTTTGTTGCAGAATGATTTTCACCACACACCACAATCCAATCTTCCAATCCCTGGACAGTCCTAGTCGGCCATCATTGGGAAGAGAGACCCCCTAGGTCTTGCAAACTTTATATGCCCTAGTACAGGGGAACACCAGGGCCAAGAAGTGGGAGTGGGTGGGTAGGGGAGCAGGGCGGGGGGGGGGGTATAGGGAACTTTCAGGATAACATTTGACATGTAAATAAAGAAAATATCTAATAAAAACAAAAGAACATAGAAAGTCTAATGCACGTGATAGTCACAGGTTTAGAAATTGATCCTCTCACATAGGGTCACTTGTAGATTATCACCTAAGGTCCAATAATCAGCACTGTCAGTATACACAGAGTTCTCATCGCCAATTAAGTGACAAACTTCCAGAACATCCCTGAACAGGAGAGCTGCTGCATCACTGACTATGATGCAGCACAGCTCTGAGGCAAGGGTCAGCTCAGCATCTGCTCAACAGCGTAATTTTTCTAATCGTCCAAGAACTCCATTACATTTTCAAACTCAAAGTAGTTAGTTGTCAAGACCACAGAACACTCATGTTCTCATTTAGTCAATCCATAGACATATACAGGTGCAAAAATAGAAGGGGGAAAAAAAAGAAAAACAAGAAAAAGATATAATCTCTAACCTCAGCATTTACAGCCTGCCAGGGGAGGCAGATGTGGGTACTAATGATGACAGAGCCATGAGTGAAGGACATTAATGAAAGTCTATAGAGGGCAGTGTTTTCCATGCTGCATGTTGAAACCCATTGACAGGTCATTAAATCAATTTGCTGAGCTAGAGACAGCATTTATTTTAAAAGCAATGAAATGGGCTAGGATATTTCAGTGTACCTGGCATACAGAGTAAAGAAGGCAAGCTTAGAGAAACATGTTTGGATTCCCCGTGTGCTGGGTATGCATAGCTCTAAGGTTAGGTTGTAAAATGTATTTTTTGCTTTAGGGCCTCATGAAAAGTCCATGAGAGTCACAACTCCAGTACAAATGGGAGTCCATATGAAAAGTGTCTAGATATGATTAGTAGAAGGCACAAAGGGTATGAAAGGTTTTCTAAAGAAAGGGTCTCTCAAGACGAATCTTGTAGGAAAACCATTTCTCCCGCGAGAAGCAAACACAAAGCTTACAAAACAAAACAACAACAGCCAAAAATGACTAAAAAAAAATCAATACAGATCCCTGAAGTCATGGGACCAGAAGCAGTGGAAGGAGCTTGTGACAGTCTAGACAATAGGGACAGAGTCACTGAAGCTTCTCAATCAATTATAAGAACTGACTCTATAATAGGAGGGAAAGAGAACTAATATTTTAAAATGAGAGGAAAAGTATCAAGACAACAAATAAACAAAATTTTAGATGCATCAAAGTCTAAGTTTCCCTTGTGAAAAGAGAGTTATAAACCTGGGAACATTTTTGCATCATCTATGAATACTTTAGAGAATAAGTTCAGAGAGGGACTGCTTGGGTTTTATGTGGTTCAGTGTGGAAGTGTGGATAAGGAGACACAAGGCTTCTTAAAGTGAGAGATGCTCAGGACTCAGAGGGTGGAAGGGACCATAAGTGAAATGCCCCACAGTGGGGAGAGGGAACTTGTAAAATCCACCTCCATTAGAAAGACAGGGCATCAAGTGGAGGAATGGGGTTGCCATCACACAGTGAAAACCTCTGACCCAGAATTGTTTTTGTCTAAGCAAACTGCAGAGACAAAAATGGAGAAGAGACTGAGGGAAAGGAGATCCAGTTACAGGCCCGAATTGGGATCCATCTCAAGGGGAGGCTCCAAGGCCTGACACTGATGCTATGGTATGTCTACAGACAGGAGCCTAGAATGGCTGCCCTCTGAGAGGCCCACCAAGCAACTTAACAAGTCAGAAGCAGATACTTAAACCTAACCAATGGACAGAAACTGGGGACCTCAGTGGTTGGATTAGAGAAAGGCTGGAAGAAGCTGAGGAGGGGGGTAACCCTATAGGAAGACCAGTATTCTCAACTAACCTGGACCCCTGAGATCTCTCAGACAATGAGCTACCAAACAGGCAGCATATGAGGCCCCTGACATGTAGACAACAGAGGACTGCCTGGTCTGGCCTCAGTGAGAGAAGAAGCACCTACCCTCGTGAAACTTGAGACTCCAGGGAGTGGGGAGGTCTGGTGGTGGTGATGGTGGTGGTGGTGGTGGTGGTGGTGGTGGTGGTGGTGGTGGTGGTAGTATGTGCAGTGGGGATATCCCCTTGGAGAGGAAGGGTAGGGAATGGGCTGAAAAACTGGCAGAAGGGGGACCAGGAGGGAAATAAAAACTGGACTGTAAAAAAAGATTAAAGATAATTTAAGAAAAGAGAGAGGAAGAGGGGGAGAAGGAAGGAGAGAGAGAGAGAGAGAAAGGAAAGAGAGGAGGGGAGGGGAGGGGAAGGGAGGGGAGGGAAGGGGAGGGGAGGGGAGGGGAGGGGAAGAAAAGAAAGGAAAGGAGAAAGGAGAAAGAAGAAAAAGGAAAGGAAAGGAATAGAACGTATCAGACCAAGAAACAAGAGATGAGTAAACCAGGCACATGCCTCCCCAAACTGACCATAGGGTTTTATAAAGTGCATCTATATACAATGCCACATAAAGTCTAAATTTACAATTATTTTCTTGTGCCAAACATGCAGTCCACAGTCAGGTCAGAAGGGCTCAAATTTCATTGGTACAGTATCATATAAACAGAATCTTCTAAGGCCTGACTCTGAGCTGACCTCTACTTATATCCCTTCTATGCAAAAATCACCTAGAAAATTATCCTACCCAGCCCCAAGGACTTGAGGTCAAGATACTCCAAACTAACTCCTGCTATTTGCTTCTGTTAAACTGCTTGCTTGCTCTTCTGACAATCAGGAAGTGGTTTCTGCCTTTAAAGGCCTCCTGCAGGGGCTATATAATCAAGACTCAAATTCAGAGCCTTGTTTGGTCAAGTGGTCCTCGGAGTCTTTGCCTCGTGAAGTGTTCAGCTAAAAATAGTGCCTTTAGCCATGAGCAATCAGGAATCGTATCTTCAGAGCTCATGACTGTGTCAAAGTTGATGCCTTATCTCTTAATTAACACTAGGGCTGTACCATGTTATGCACATGTGCTTCTAGTATGAAACTCTTCCTTTGGACTCGCCAAGAGTTTGCAGGCAAACTCTTGTATCATAGACAGAGGCTACCTCTGTCTAATCTCACTTTCTCTAGAGCTTTCATATCCAAAAGCACCATGTCTAATTTGTGGTTTGAAGATTTCCTTGGCCAATCCTTGCTTCTTCTTACAAGTGTTTAATAGGTAAAATTTCCCTCTGAACCCCAATATACTCCCTATGTTCTGTGAGCCCCCCGATTAGCAGAACAGAAACCATAGCTAACAAGTGTTTGTAACACATATGTGTCCTTGAACTTTTATTCCCTCTGAACTCATTTCCTAGGTGATTTTTAAAGACTTTCTGATCTGAACACTCCCAAATTAAATTCTCCATCCTTTAGAAATCTTCCGGCTTTAGGCATAGACACCCATCACCCATTGAGCATCCCTCATGAGTGTCTGAGAAGAATGCCCGACCTATTGTATCCCAATATAACATTCTAATCCTTGCTTCTGAATTCCTTCCTTCTTCAATTGTGCCTGCTCAGTAAATATATCTGTTTGCTCTGGGAAAACACCTAGCTAGCTACTCTTTGATTCCTCTCATTCTTTCATAAACTCTCATTCAATCCAGCAAATTCTGTGAGTTCTACCTAGAAACACACTGCATTCAACCACTCTCGTCAAGCCGCCATGTCCTTTTCTCTAGTGCTGCAGACACTTCCTCCTTAGAACCCCTATTTTGGCTCTCTTCCTGGTTCACTCTATTCTCACGACAGTGGCCAGAAGAACTGCTTCAATGTAAACAGGATCATTTTCTGCAAAAGATTCCCCAACAACATCTTGTGATCAGAATAAATCTATAATCGTCTATATAGTCTACAAGGCAGTGATGGGGAACTGCATCGCCATTTTCATTTGGTTACCTAATTAGCTTCTTTTACTCTAACTACAAGCATTTTCCTCTTTTGCCAAAACACCATCAGAATGTGGTTCCTGCTGCTTACTTTGCCTGCAACATTCTTTTCCCACATAGCTGAATAGTTTTCTTTCTTTTCTTAATGTTCTACTCACATGTTTGTTACCAATGAAGCTTTTCGCTATGGTCTGAATGTCTGTGTCACCTTGAAGGGTGTATGTTAAAATCCTACTACACAAGATGGTGGGAGTAGAGGATGGAACCTTATAGAAGGTGATGAGGTGATGATGAGAGGGTCTTCATGAATGGGATTAGTGTCAGGATAAAAGATCACACAGGGAGATGCCCTGTTTCCATCTTTGAGGCCACAGCCAGGAAGCACTGCCTAGAAAAAGTAAATGGGCACTCACCAGCCAAGCAATCTAATATCACCAAGATTTGGGCCTCTTCATATTCAAGAACTTTGTCAAATAAATCTCTGTACTTATAAATCAGTCTACCCATAATACTCTGCTATGACAGCCCAAACAGATTAGATTTCCAGTCTCTTCATTCCCCAGGATGTTCATGCAAAATTGCATTGCCTGTGACTTCTCTCTCCCCTGCTACACTTTCCAACATTCTTAACATCTAACATAATTGATATTTTCAGTACTTGCCCAACTTTTATCTTTTGGGTGCTGGAATGTGTTTTCTAAGAAAATTTACAATTTTGAATTAGTTTTAAAATCTTATCCCTAATGCTCAGTTCAACTTCTTTCACATGGCATGAACCAGGTGTAACAACTATCAGATGTATAAATTAATGAATTAGACTGTTGTTTATGGTGCTGACACATATAATTGTTAATTTTTCAATAATTAGTGCAAAGTGGCTAACACAATGTCTGGCACACAGCAGTGGTGAACTATTTTGTGAGCTTATGTCAGTTGTGAGACATGGTTACGTTAAGTAGGCATAGACAATTTAGTATCCATTCTGAGCACGTCACTTAACAACAGGGACAGTGAGGGTTATACCATACAGAACCCCACAATGAAATAATTTGTTAATATACCTTTACACAAAATTTAAAAGGGTGCAACCTGTCTTCAAAAAGGAGAGATCTGAAAAACACATCTATTACTTGTACATCGTACTTTAAATTCTGCAGAGTTGATTTTCAGTATAAATTTGAGTTGCT
The DNA here is from genome assembly GCF_000001635.26 of Mus musculus. NCBI lineage: Eukaryota > Metazoa > Chordata > Mammalia > Rodentia > Muridae > Mus > Mus musculus. Next base: position 39,686,007 of record NC_000071.6, on the reverse strand, counting down.
TCTTCAATAATATGGAAAATATCAGACATAAATTAAAGACTTCATTTAGTTTATGTGGGGTTTTTCTCCTTTGTTACTTATGACCTAGAAGCAGATCTTGGTTTATTATTTTCTCTCTCTTTCTTCCTTTCTTTCTTCCTTTCTTCCTTCCTTCCTTCCTTCCTTCCTTCCTTCCTTCCTTCCTTCCTTCCTTCCTTCCTTCCTTTCTTTCTTTCTTCCTTCCTTCCTTCCTTCCTTCCTTTCTTTCTTTCTTTCTTTCTTTCTTTCTTTCTTTCTTTCTTTTTTTCTTTCTATTTTTTTGGTACAACTGAGTCAGGGGTACCCACTATAACACAGCAATGTACTATACAAGGAAGATACAGCAGTTAGCAGACAGTCAGGTTCATGCATTCATAGAGCTCACACTTAATACTGGAAGAAGAAACCAACAAGGAACTATGGTAGGCAAGTGTCTGCATACCGAACACGGGGACCATCAGAGAAAAAAATTAGAGTAGGAAATGAGGAAGAAAGGACATTTCTTTGTTTCTAAATATTTTAAATCATGTAAATAAAATATTATCATGAAAAGATTAAAAAAAAACAACAACCAAACACCCTTTGTACTACTCATTCTAGTAAAGAGAAGTCTAGTTGCAGTCAGACCAAAAAACAAAACAAAACAAAACAAAACAAAACAAAACAAAACCCACAAAAACAAACAAAACAAAACACCCAACCAAACAAAATACCCTTTGCATTTGGAAATAGAATAAGGTCTCAGCAGGTTAGAAGTTCTGATTATTGTTTTTGAAGATCAAACACCAAACAATTTGGGGGTACAGGCTCATCTACCCCATTTTTCATTGGGAGAGTGAACTGCTACTGTAGACAGAACTGAAGTGAGACCTTCAGTTAAATATTAAATGAAAATATTGATGCTTTCTTACCCTTCCAAGGCCAATCGTAGGACATTCCACAGGACACTAGTAGCCTCCCTAATCCCAGAAAATGTATAAGAGAGAGAGAGAGAGAGAGAGAGAGAGAGAGAGAGAGAGAGAGAGAGAGAGAAGGCATGTGTCTCATTTCTGGCTGTTGTCACAGAATGCCATACATGCAATAGCTTACAAATATTAAATATTCAGTGTCTTCAATTTATGGGACCAGAGTTACATGACCAGAGCACCAAGAGATTCTAGCTTCTGATATGAGTACCTCCTGGCTTATAAATGGTCCACTTCTTGTTGTGAGAACATGAAAGGCTCTCTCATGAGAGGTCTCTAGTCTCTTTATTCTCTTACACAGGAACTATTCTCATTCAAAAAGATGCTTCCTAATTTTCCTGAGAGGCTACTTCCTAACACCATCTTGGAGAATATTTGCATTTCAGTCTATGGATTAAAGGTATATAGCATGGAATTCATATCAGCGCATAAGAAAGAAAACTAACACTGCTATACAAAATGCAGACTCCATAACAAGAAGAAAAAGTGGTTAATGCAGTCAGAAATAAGAGGGGGCGAGTGGTCAGACTAGGAAAAGCATCTCAGGGACATGGATCAGGTCATGAAGAATTAGCAAGACTCTGATAGGTGAGGGAAAGCTATGTAATACAAGAGAAAGAGAGCCATCTGGCCAGATGGGGATATGGGGCAAGAGGCATAAAAACAATGGTGGATGGTAATGTCCTGCAGCTCCTGATGAGGGGCTCAGAAGAGACTCACTAACTCTGTGCATTTAGTTGCTTTCATGAATTCAAATGGAAGCATTCACTATGCAGTACTGAGGGTTGTATAGACATTCGGGATAAGATCATAAAGCAAACAGAGGAATCCAAAGAAAATGTTTAAAGAAAAAAAGGCATGAATCATTATGGGCTGTTATTTTATTTTTTATAGCTTGAGCTATTTAAGTATGATGCTCACAAAATTATGTATGCAAGCTCCTAAGTAGTCTTCAGTTGACTTCTAATTAACCTCTTCTGCCATTTCTCTTCAAGGGAAATTGGAAAATATTCGTATAGTAAAAAAACCTTATTTTACAAAAGAACTACACAGATTTGAAAGTCGCTTGTAGTAATCTTTCAAAGCATGTGATATGTGTAGCAGCATCCAGTCTAATTGTGTTTATTCCTTATCGGTCTCAGTTATCTCAGCATTACTGCCTTATTAATGAGACTCAAACAAAGCTTAGCTTTCTGGGACAAAAGTGAAAAACCCACAGTGTTTCAAACATGATTTCCTCTAATCAGTCCATATCTCATTATTTGTGATTCTTTTTGTGAAGATTTTGATGTGTGCAGATGCTTTTATGTGGGCTATTATTTAAAACATGTCCTTCTATGGGTACCTACCACATATTATAAACTATTCATCTTCTATTGGAGCAGAGGATTTGCTCAGGGTAGCTAAATCTTAGTAAAGAAAAGGAGTCTTAATGTCCTGTATTATTTTTACTTTTGCCTTTCTTCCCCTTTAAAAAGATGTAACTCAGTTAATAGATCAGTTGCCTAGCATCCACGAATGCTAGATGTGAGCCAGGGCACCATATGTAATCTGGATGTGGCAGTGCATGTCCTCATTCCCAGCACTCAGTGTATAGATGCAGGAGGATCAGAAATCCAAAATCAGTCTCAGCTACTTTGAAGCCAGCCTGGGATAGATGAAATCTATGTGGTTGGCACTAATTGAATTCATTGGGCTAAAATGTATTTAATTAATGAAAATCACAAAGAGGAAGACATGAAGATGGGCGATGGAGGTGATGGAGTGTCCTAGTATTAATGGAGGGGAAGAATGAGAGGTCAATCAAGAAAATCAGTGTGATAAAGATTATAAACAGGTATGAAAATTTTCAAACAACAAATTGAAATAAATAAATAAACTAAAACAATCAAATAAAAACCAAGATCATGATCTTGTTTTATCCTAAAGGTAATTACAGAGACTATTAGTTTTCACTTTGATGGTAAAAGGAATTACCTAGCCTCCTTGCTAACAAAAATAATGAGAGCCTTACACTTTTTATTACAAGTAGTCTCTGGAAAGAATTCGAGTTTGTATTGACAGATTGGGTTTGGCTGTTCTATGGAACAACTATAATCACGGCTCCCTCACTGACTGGCACAGTTGATTTCTTCTTCCCAGGATGCTCTCAGGGTGACTTGGACTCTAACCACTCTTTCTCCCACAGGCATTGTAACACCATGACAAAGGACTCACCTCCATGTACTGAAAGACAACAACCCAGTGATCTAGCTTCCAATAGACTCCCCCCAAAAGAGCCTAGTTGATTTGTTCACATATTTTAACTAAAACAGTTGGGCACAGCACAGTGATAGAGACATTTGGGAAGAGAAAGTGAAGGTGCACAATATTCTATGGAGAGCAAAAGTCACCCCTGGCAGTTTACCTGGTTGATAATGTTTGGCTCTATGCTGAGCCAAGTAAAGAAGGGCAACTCTGAACTTGGCACAACAGAAACCTCCAGCAAAAAGCCTTAGTTTCCAAAACACGATCACCTTCCAGCAATAAGAACTTTGCTGAGGTTCAAAGATGCATTGAGCCTCAGTTTCTCCATCTGTGAAATGGGGAGAATTCTGTCATCACAAGGCAGCTCAGCTATCAGAAGTAGACTAACACGCGAGGGACAAAGTAAGTATCCATATCCACTTTTAAAAGTAGCAATTATTATTGTTATATTTTAATGGTGAAGTGGTGATAAATCATTATCATCACAGAACATAATTAATTAGTTTTGTTATATTTAATTTACCAAGAATAATGAAAGCAATTTTGAAGTATAAGCATCACTGAGGCCTCCCAGTTGAGTTCGGGAGCAGTTTCGACCCTGCATTTAATTGACTTTTAGTAGAAAACGTAATATATTATTAGCTTTAGAATTTCTCATTTCAGAGGTAAAATGGAGCTTTTAGAGTAATTGCAAAAATTTTAAAGGGGACTGAGTGAAAGCAAAGAGGTGAGTTTCCATGGTGATGTCTCAACAACACAAAGAGAAGTGAAGCATTTAATGAGCACTTACATGATGCTAAGCGGCGTGCTTGGCACTTCTCACCCAGGATCAGTCTAGAATACAGAAAAAGCCACAAGACCATCAAGATTGCCTCAGTTTTATTGATGAGCCAATTCAGAAGACTTTCCAGTCCAACCAGTTACAGTGTATCCTGAGATGAGACTTGTCTTTGCTTCAAACTTGTGCCCAGTCTCTCTCTATATTGCCTTTCCTGAAATTGTGCTTTCCTTTGAATCTCTCTGCTGAGGACTCATCTCCTTGGATAATGTTGCCAACTTTTCTTGGCACAGCTATAAGTTTAAAACATAGACCTCTGTCTCCATTATGACTTCTCTTCAACACACCAGGCCATAAAGTATTCTCTTGCACTCTTGGGGAGATTTCCTCTCTTCTTTGGAGCAGGAATCCCAAGGAAAAGGTGAAGCTGTGTGGATATTGTAAGGACCAGATGGGGAAAAAAGCATCAACTAATATCAAGTTGGGGACATTTGATGAACTATGGTGTACTTTTATGCTCTCAAATGATCTCCTCAAGATTGCTACTTATGTTTTAGGAAAATTATAACTATACAATAATGGAACCAGATGACACTTTGACTGTGTAATCAAAATTAACATTAGCAACAAGGAGTATAAAGTGTTATAGGACTCTGGAATCAAGCATGAAGAAGGGAACACTGTCATGTAAGTATTTCTACTGGGAGGCAAAAATCCTATCTCTAAACAAACAAGCACACAGAGAGAGGGGGGAAGGGCGGGAGAGGGAGAGGGGGAGGGGGAGGGAGAGAGAGAGAAACACTGAACAGTGAATCTGTATTTAAATGGACCTGGTCATATACCAAAGGAGATTCGTGCTTGTACATCATCAGAAAAGTGAGAAAATATGAAATACTGGAATGTATATGAACATATTCTAGTAATGTTAAGTAGCTCAAATGCAAATATCCAGTGGAGTTAAGGAAAATATTCTTATTCTTGGGTATTATACATGGAAACACTACTAAGCCAAGGAACCTGATATATGTTGTTTACTATCAAGTGGCTCAAACAAGCTCTAAATAGAGGGCATGGAAGGTGACTCTAAGGGAGCCATGTTTTCTGGACAAGCAGGGCAATTGCACATACGAATGAACTCCAGTTATGATAGCATGCACAAGTCCTGTACAAGCTCAAGGAAAACAACATTGTACCAAAAGGAACAGAGAGACATGAAGTCTCACCCTTGGCTATGGAGCTCTTGCCAATTAATAGCTACTGGAAGAAGAAGAGTTAAGTTTTCTTTAAGAGCATGGCTACTGGCGCATCAACTATGCTCTAGTGAAAGGCAACATATGGGCAGCATGAATTAAAAAAAAAGTTGGAAGAGGAGAAAGAGGAACGAGGAGGAAAGAAGAGGAGAGAAGGAGGAAGAAACAGTTGGGGGAAGATGAAGGAGAGGGGCAGGGGGAGGGAAGGAAGAAGAGGAAACAATGTTGAATTTGTGGAGATGGATCTGGGAAGAGTTGGTAAAGATGGCTAATATGATCATAATGTGTTGCATGAAATTTTCAAATAACTAATTTTTAAGAAGCAACAAAGATTTAGATAGCAGGTAATGTAGATCAGTGAGAGAGCACTTGTTTAGCAGGACAGATACAGTTTAGAATGTGTAATTTTGTTGCATGTTTGTGGGTGTACATAAATATACACATACCCATCTATTACTTATCTCTTTTCTCTGCATATACAAAGAGAAGGCATGATAAACAAATTGGTGAAATTTTATAATTAGGAAAACTGAAACTATAGTTTTATGGAAGAAAGAGGCTGTTTTCCTTAAAATTCCCTGAGTCCTAGAGGTTAAAATTACCTGGTGTTCCAATGCCCAGCATGCCTTATTCTACAAGCGTCCCACACTACAGTAACTCATGATATGGAAATTGTATTTCCCTTTTCATCATCAGATATGACGATGCAGAAGAGAAGGCAAAGTCTGCAGGATTTGGGAAAGTAGGCAATCGACTTGAAGTTAAACCAGGCTCAAATTCTGTTTACTACAGGAAGATACAGGTCACGTGGTATCAGACTGAAGGAGATGTTCCAGTGAATCCAGGATTCATTGCCCATAGGAAGGTAGAAAACATTGGTAGACTGGTAACTGGAACCTAGGCATGGTTTGGTGATTACCACTGCCTTCTTCTTTAATGTACACTTGGAAAGCCCTGGATAGCCCACTCAGCCTCTGCTGGAATGAGGTTCACAAAGCCTGTGTCCCAGGCTTTTCCCTGCAAGTGAGTATGACACACACCAGTGAGCATCTCAGCTATAATACATATTCTAGGGCAGCTTATATGGGCAAGAGGGAAGAATGTCAGCAGATTTGGGAACACCATCTTAAATGGTTCTCAAAAAACATAGAAAATTTTACTAATGCTGGATTCTAAAGAGGTGACATATGGAAATCTACTAATTTATGAATTTGAAAATAAATGACACATGTGTCATGTGTTCTGTACACTACCATTGAGTGAATCACTGAGTAAGCAGGTGAGTGACTGGTTGAGTATGCGAATGAGTAAGAGAGTGAGTGAGTGTGAGTGTGAGTGTGAGTGGGTTCCTTCCTTGTCATTTCTAGGCACCATGCAGGATGAGCTCTTCCAACACCCTGGCCTCTGTCATATTTTTCAGGTCACCAGGATGCATGACTGTGCTCCAGCAGGCCTCTTGTTAACTGATCTGGCTGTGTGGCATTTGAGGGTGTCACTAGGTAGTGATTCACACAGCCAAGGGCACTACCAAAGTCTCTGGCTTCTTATCAATAAATTCACTCGTTTCTTCTTCTCTTTACATGTTCATGCTCTCTCTCTCTCTCCCTCTCCCCCCCCCCCTCTCTCTCTCCACCCTTTGAGTCCTTTACTGCCTGAGAGTAAACACAAAGCCATGATCCCAAAGCTCTGGCTCAGGTGCCAACATCTGGAGCATTTAGTCCTTTGTCATTTTCCAAAGTCTGTAACTGGTAATAAAACAAAACAAAACAACAGTCCTTGCTTTTTCTTGGGTATTTTCCCTCACACAGCCTCCTTGGATTTGCACAGTAGCCCTACTTTTATGTCAGAGGCCTTTGACATAAAACAGTTGGCATTCCTAGTTTCTTTGGGGATCACTCAGGAATCTAGGTAGGAGCCTGAGGCTTGCTTCCTTTGTTAGATGGGCGTGGAATCCTTCAGGCTCAGGCCTCTGCTCCCAGTTCAAGCAGCCAGGCTAACTAAGCTGCTTGCTGGAACTTGATCCACGGACTAGAGTTCCAGTTTCAACACTTAACTATATGTCACTGATAGGGGAAAAAAAAAAAAAAAAACAGTTGAGACACACCAGCCCCCAAAGGGAACACTATTTATTTATACTCACCAAGCTCTAGAAGAGACACCCACTAGGTCTGTCTGACCACACAGATCATAGGATTTGACCCAAGAAGAGAGCAATAATTAAGTGAACTAATTCCTGAGCGGGAGTCCCTGGCAGGGACATTAAATTGACAAAAGCAACTTCAGGGAGAATGGGTTCATTCCAGATCTCAGTTTGAAGGTATAGTCCATTGTGCAGCAGGAAGAGAGCATGGCAGCTAGTCCCATCATGTTCATCATCAGCAAACAGAGAGATGTAAACACTGGTAATGTTTCTTTTTTTTAAGGAGCCTATGAGTCCAGCCCAGATAATGGTGTGAAGTATATTAGGATAGGTTCCCCACCTCAATTAGTCTAATTTAGAGAATCAGTGAAAGAAATACCCTTAAGCTTCTCTCTTTTATGATTCTAGATCCTCTCAAATTGACAATATTAACTATTGTAATTAGTAGTCATCTATCCTTGTCTTCGAAACAGGGTAAGTATGATAGGAGAGGAAGGTCAAGAAAGAGAGAGGGGAAAGAACAGAGGCTCAGTACAGTATAGTGCCTCACAGAACTATAGATGATAAGTCTCATTATCTGCCACCTACCTTGGAGGACCAGGACCAGGATCCTTAACTTGGAGGACCAGGGAGGATGTGACGTAACTCACTGCAAAAGTTCCCACAGGTGGGATGTTTCTCTGAAAAGACATTCTTGCTTGCCTCCAGTCTGTTAGTCTCTTTATATGAAGGCTCCATGCCTGGTGACATGCATCTGAAGGCCCCCTGATGTTACCTAGTGAGTCTTGAGAAGGCATGAGATGACTATAGTCTTAGGTAAATTATCAGTTTCAGATGAGCCACAGGAATCCAACTCCAGAACTACATATAGAAAACCAGCAAATGAAAACCATCTGTGAACTCACTTTCTCCCGTGAGGAAAACCCATGATGTCGTAGAGTGGCCTCCCATCTGTGACCATGTGAGGTGCTTTCCATATTTATTGATACTCCGCACCCTGTGACAGAGTCCCTCTGCCACCAAATGTGTGTTCTTGTTCATTCTTCAAGCAACATCATCACATACATTTTTTTTAAATAATGTCAATAGAGAGATTACTGAAAACTTTTAAAGGTGGTAAAAAAAAAAGCTTAAACACTAAAGGCTTGATGTATTGATATGCCAGAGAAATTATATTCATTCCATAGAGTCTAGAGTTAGATATTTTCTTCCTCTGTCATGAAAATAGAATATTATTGTACTGGCTAGTTTTGTGTCAACTTGACACAGCTGGGGCTATCACAGAGAAAGGAGCTTCAGTTGAGGAAATGCCTCCATAAGATCTAACTGTAAGGCATTTTTTCAATTAGTGATCAAAGGGGAAAGGCCCCTTGTGGGTGGTGCCATCCCTGGGCTGGTAGTCTTGGTTCTATAAGAGAGTAGGCTGAGCAAGCCAGGGGAAGCAAGCCAGTAAGTAACATCCCTGCATGGACTCTGCATCAGCTCCTGCTTCCTGACCTGCTTGAGTTCCAGTCCTGACTTCCTTGTTGATGAACAGCAGTATGGAAGTATAAGCTGAATAAACCCTTTCCTCCCCAACTTGTTTCTTGGTCCTGATGTTTGTGCAGGAATAGAAACCCTGACTAAGACAATTATCTTTCCTGTTTTTAGGTTTTTAGAAAACAAGTGGTTGATCAGCATTCCATTGTGATGTCTGGAGGTTGTATCTTTTCTGCAAATATAAAATGTTTATTGTAATAGTCATAATGGAAATTTAGGAATGTTTTCAGGTTTTTTCAAATAAGAATAATATTTATTTTCAGTTTGCTTTTAGTCTTTCTGGCTGAGGAAAGGAGACTTTACAGTTATCCTCAATACCTGTGGATCTCAGGGATACAGCACAATTCATAAGTAATATAATGTCTTACATGTGATAATAGAGTATTTGCATACAATCTACACAACTCTAGTCATGCCAACTCATTTCTAGATTAATGACAATGTCTCAAAATGCTAATGAATTCTAAATCACTGTTATATTATATCCTTAAGTTAATAAAGACAACTATATATATGTATATATCTTTATATTTATATATATTTATATATTTGTCTTTATATAATGCTTTCCTTTATTAGATATACTTTATGATTCATTGAATACACAAATGTTTTGATGTGGAGGGTGAAGTACATACACAATTTTATGGTTGTTATTTATTGTACTATAAGTTTATGATTTTGACTAAATAATCACATGAGATAACCTGTCTTATTATCCATATATGTGTATGTATATATATATATATATATATATATATATATATATAATAGCTTGGAATTGACCAGATTTCTCAGTATTTCTTTCAAGTTCACGTTTTAAACTCAATATGGTGTGATAAGTAATCTAATTGTCAACTTGATGAGATCTATAGCCCTGACAAAGAGGGGAATCATGCCAGAGGGAATTATCTTGGTTAGATTAACAGAGGTAGGATGATCTGCCCACTGTGGGTGGCACTATTCCCTTAGCTTGTGTGCTAGTATGATAAAACAAAGAGAGACTGAGCTAAGCACAAAAATTCATTGTCTTCTGCTTCTTGGAAATGAATGTCATGTGATCTATGGCTCACATGTCTGCTGCTGTGACTTATCCAACATGATAGATCATAATAACATTGACCTGTATGGCAAAATAACACCTCTCTTTCTTAAGTTGCTTTTGTCTGATATTTTATCACATCAACAAGAAAAGGGGATAATACACATGGATTTCATTATCTCTACTTGACAACATTTTTGCTCATTTCTGTGAAAGAATGAGTGTGGAGATTCTAGGACACAGGGCCCATACAAGGCCAAGCACAGAATTGGAGAAACCTGGAACACAGTGCAGCCAGTAAGTACCAGTGGGTATTTAGAAGGGGGTTTTGATACAATGATGGTTTTGATACAAGACACTGTAGTGACGAATTATTAATCACCATCCCCCGTCCTGAAAAGTATAACTATATCCAGAATATTCTCCAGAAAAACAGAACCATTATGAGAAATCTTCTTCTTGAACAGGACAAAAGTAAATGGAGCTTATATTTGAGTAAAATTCAGCATGCTTACACACACACACACACACACACACACACATACACACACATACACATACACACACACACACACACACATACAGAGAGAGAGAGAGACAGAGAGAGAGACAGAGACAGAGAGACAGAGACAGAGATACAAAGAGACAGAGAGACAGAGACAGAGAGAGAAATGCTTTACACTGAGAATAACAGGGAAGTGTCCTGAAAGATGCAAAGGGGAAAAGATGAAGACATGCACCCACTATGCCCCACAGATCCCCTCTGACTTGCAGACCTCGGCCCTCTTCCTTGGAAAGTGCAATATTTTTTTTTGTTTTATTTTGTTTTTTGGTTTTTTGTTTTGTTTTGTTTTGTTTTTTGAGACAGGGTTTCTCTGTGTAGCCCTGGCTGTCCTAGAACTCACTCTGTAGACCAGGCTGGCCTCGAACTCAGAAATCCTCCTGCCTCTGCCTCCCGAGTGCTGGGATTAAAGGTGTGTGCCACCAACGCCCAGCAGAAAGTGTAATTTTTAATAGGTCTCTATGTGCAATGGAAATTAGATCAGCTATGTATATTCTCTAATGTTTAAATGTATTATAAATATATCATAAGAGAAAACTCTATTTTAGTGTAAACTTAAGCAATTATCACATTAACATATAAATTTCATAAATAATTACAAACCTTAGTGGAATCCTATATCCATCTCAATGACAGCATAAGCTGAGGGTCCTGTTTCTTTAAGTGCTTCAAACACTCTAAACATATAAAAGATATTTAAATATTATCCCAACAGTAATTACATGTATTATAATTTTTACATGCAAACCATAAAGAAATTATTGATCTATTGGCTTAGTCAATTTCTCTATCATTTACCAGTGTTAATGTATAATAATATACTTTTCCCAGGTATAAGTATATACCAAACATCAAAGCAAAAGATGATTACAAATCAGATTATTGATCAGGACAAGAAGTTCCTTCAGAAATAGAAGGTATTTCTTACCTGCCTCTGAAAGACCCACAACATGAGGACTCCCCCACGTTCTGACTCAGGAGAGGCGACACCCCAAAATCACCCACAAGAAACGGTCTTGCTGCAAATTGCAAGAGGATTTTTATTCAAGAGCGTTCTCAGGCCCACGGTCATACACCATGCAGGGGTAGAGGACCGTGGCGCCCCGAGTAGCTGGGTAAGGGGGTACTTAAAGGAAGAAACCGAAACTCAAGGAAGTGGGGAGGGCGTTGTTGGAAGATACCAAAGATACCAGTTAAGGGTCACAAGGAAGTGCAAAGTTACAAGAGTCACAAGGAATACCTGGTAATTGTTAACTCTCAAGACAGCTTGTAAGAGCCTCTAACAATAGCACATTTGCATTGCAGGTTCTGGTAATGGTCAGGGTGACTTTCTTTGAATGAGCACTCTTTGAACCCAGGAAGCGGGTGGGTGGAGGAATGTCGCTATCTCTTTTATGATTAGCATACCTTTACAAAGGCCACATTCCCAAGCTTGGGCCTAAAGGCCTAGAATTCTGTTTTTATGTTGTTATATTTTCACCTCCTTATAGAATCAAAACTGACTTGTTTTGGGAACAGAACTGTCCAAGGTCAAGTTTTGTTTAGTTTTGTTTTGCAAGTTGGTACCTTTATTTCATCTATGCCATAGAATGTGCCCTGACACAACTGTGTCTTCCCCTAATTGGAAGTGTGTAAGTCTTGTGCTCATTTGTGCCTCATTATGTGCCACTGCTTTGAAATAAATATTATATTCTAAAGCACTGAGAGTTAATTTAAAAAAAGAAAAAGAAAAGGAAATGAAAGTGGAGCAATTGGGTGGCTGATAATCCACTCTGACTGGTGTTTGGTGACAAGACTGGAATATGCTCACACAAAGGCCACAGCTGAAGGGTTCCACCTACAAGCATGAGCCAGATCCCAGCCAGTCATTCCTTGCTTTGGGGATCACACACTCAGAGTGGTTAGCTCTTCACCACATTAAGTCACTGCCTCAATGGCAGCCCTAACAGAAAACTATGGGACATTTGTGCCTCAATTGAAAAACCAGATCACTAACTCATGGTTCCATCTCCATCCAATTGGTAGACTTCCATAAGGCTTTCTTTTCTAGCAGGGAAGAAAACAGATTTGAGCTTTAGCTTAAAGTGTATGTGTGTGTGTGTGTGTGTGTGTGTGCGCGTGCGCGCATGTCTGTGTATGTAAGAGAAACAGAGACATAGGTATACACACACACAGGCATGAGCATGTGGGGGCTAAGGTTAACAAAATATCTTACTTGATCACTTATTCAATCTCCACCTTATTTTTAGAAACAGTTTCTTGCTGGAGCTCATCAATTCTGCCAGGTTAGCAGGCTGGAAAACTCCAGTGATCCTTCTGTCTCTGCTTTCCTGGGGCTGAGGTTACAGATGCATGCTGCCATGGCTCTTTTTATGTAGGCATTAGGATTTGAATAAGGGTACTTACAGATATGTGGCAGGTACCTTTACCGACTGTGCCATCTCCCCAGCTCCTCCTTCTGAATTTTAAGTGTTTTCTATCACATAAAACCCCACTGACAGGCTTCCAATGGGGTCCTCAACTCCCATTGTCTAGACTGATAGACCCCTTCTGATCCTGTTGCCTTCCCATCTCTTTTCAGAACTCTGTGTCTACATTTCCCTACCAGACACAAAGGAAGGTAAAAATCATACATTGGTATGGACAGGTACTTGAAAAAGAGGAACATCATACATGTCAATCATCGCTCCTAATTTTGGTTAATTTAAAAATTACATTTACTCTTCCTTTGAATTGTAATTTCCATCTTATACATTTTAATGAACTAATTTCTTCATTGAATATGTGGCTTTCTTATAGAGTCATTTTATTGTGATTAGCCATAGTGCACATTATCTTTTGAGGATCAATTTTTTTTAAAAAGAAAAATTATGTGGTTGGTGGGAGACTTCAGAACTCCCTCATGTGTCTTCTCAAGGTAGCCCTAGACACATTTTAGGCCTCCTTGCTGCCTTCCTTCAGCCATTGCCTCTAAAATTTCATCCATCCTTTTAGTGTCCTTCTCAAGACATTTATGTGATTAGTCTCCAAGTGATCTTGATTTCCTTTGAGTCAAGAATTAATCCTGAAGAATGGATGTAGCTGTCCTGTGACTCGGAGTGCTAGAGCATAGGTGATGGAGCACATCACTCCAGAAACAGAACTGAAAATAACTTTTTCTACGAAGCAGGTAAAGTCCTCAACTGTGTTCTAATACAGTTTTAAAGTTTAATATGGTAGTTTAGTAGTTTAGCATTACATTTACAGTGTAGTTTGGAGTTCACCATTCCAACTGTAGTTGTTTCTTTTTCTTTTCTTCTCTTCTTATGTCTCATTGAACAATGTAACTTTCTAAACAGTTTTTGACACTTGGTCTCCTAAGTTCCTTGTGTGTATTCTCCCTTAACTGTCAGTGTGTCCACAAGGCACGTGGTCTCTTGTATACGGGATATAGACTGGAGTGTAGTGAAATCGGGTAAAACTGAATTTCACAAGTTTAAGGAAGGCTTAATTTACCAACCACATGATTTACAGATTTAGAAGCAGAATGACCACTGACTGTACTTTCCCCTCTTTAGACTTCATTTAACTCACCTGTAATACGCTTTTTAAAATGTGTAGATCAAGGTCCTGCCCTAGAGTCCTGGGAGTCTCTCACCTCCCCCGTCTCTGGTACATTCTGGAGCCCCCCCCCCAACCTCCTATTTCCTGAGGTTGTTTATGTCCTTTTCCCTCACCCAATACCAGATCAGGTTCCACTGCCCCCCCCAACCCTGTCCACTTTCCCTCCCAAGTCCCTCCCTCTTTCCCTGCTACTGACTACTTTCTTCTCTCTCCCAAGTGGGACTGGGGCATCCTCACTTGGGCACTTCAGCTTGTTGAGCCTTTTGAATTCTGTGGAATGTATCTCCTGTATTCTGTGTGGGTTTTTCCTTTTCTTTATTTTTCTTTTCTTTTCTTTTCTTTTCTTTTCTTTTCTCTTCTCTTCTCTTCTCTTCTCTTCTTTCTTTCTTTCTTTCTTTCTTTCTTTCTTTCTTTTTGTCCAATATCCACTTATTAGTGAGTACATTCCATGCATGTCCTTATGGGTCTGAGTTTCCTCACTCAGGATGATATTATCCATTTGCTGCAAAAGTCAGGATGTCCTCGTTCTTAAAGCTGAGTAGCATTCCATTGTGTAAATGAACCACATTTTCTGTATCCATTGAGGGAACCTATAGAGCCATCTCCAGCAGGAAGACAGTACATCAAGTGAGAGATGGGGTTGCCATCACACAGTCACACCTCTGACCCATAATTGTTTCTGTCTGAAAGAATTATAGGGATAGAAATGGAAAGACACCTGAGGAAAAGAAGGTCCAGTGACAGGCTCAAAGTGAGATACACCTAAAGAGGAGGTCCCAAGTCCTGACACTATTACTTAGGCTATGGAATGCTCACAAAAAGGGATCTATCATGACTGTTCTCCGAAAGACCTAACAAGCAGCTGAAAGAGTCAGATGTAGATATTTACACCCAACCAATGTACAGAAGCAGCTGACCCCTGTTGTTGAATTAGAGAAGGCTGAAAGAAGCTGAATAGACAGGCAATTCTGTAGGAGGACCAGCAGTCTTAATTAATCTGGATCCCCAAGATCTTTCAAACACTGGACTACCAAACAGATAGCATATACCAGCTGATATGAGGCCCCCAACACACATAGAGTACAGGACTTCCAAGTCTGTGTTCATTCAGAGATGATGCACCTCACCCTCAAGAGAGTGGAGGCCCCAGGGAGTTTAGAGGTCAGGTGGGGCAGGGGATGGGGGCAGCCACGTGGAGACCAGGTGGGGTGAGGAGGAGGTGTGGGATGTGTAGCAGTCAGTGGGCAGATGATGAGGGACAGGGAATGGAATATGGAGTGTAAAAAATGAATTACAAATAAAATTAAATTTTGAAAAAGTGTAGATAAAACAAGATCAAAAAAAAAAAGAAAGGGCTAGGTTTTTTTGCAATTTTTTATTAGATATTTTTGTCATTTACATTTCAAATGCTATCCTGAAAGTCCCCTATATCCCCCCTGCCCTGCCCTGCCCTGCCCTGCCCTGCCCTGCTCCCCTACCCACTCACTCCCACTTCTTGGCCCTGGCATTCCCCTGTACTGGGCATATAAAGTTTGCAAGACCAAGAGGCCTCTCTTCCCAATGATGGCCAACTAGGCCATCTTCTGCTACATATGCAGCTAGAAACACGAGCTCTGGGGATATTGGTTAGTTCATATTTTTGTTCCACCTATAGGGTTGCAGACCCCTTCAGCTCCTTGGATACTTTCTCTCGCTCCTCCATTAGGGGCCCTGTGTTCCATACAATAGATGACTGTGAGCATCTACTTCTGTATTTGCCAGGCACTGGCATAGCCTCACATGAGACAGTTATATCAGGGTCCTTTCAGCAAAATCTGGCTGGCATATGCAAGAGTGTCTGGGTTTAGTGGCTGATTATGGGATGGACCCCCGGGTGGGGTAGTCTCTGGATGGTCCATCCTTTTGTCTTAGCTCCAAACTTTGTCTCTGTATCTCCTTCCATGGGTACTTTGTTCCCTATTCTAAGAAGGGATGAAGTATCTACATGTTGGTATTCCTTCTTGATTTTCTTGTGTTTTGCAAAGCTGGACAAGCAGTGTTAAGGGTATAAGTCTGCCATAGAACTTGACCTCTTACCCAGAAAGCCTTGGGTTTGGTCCACTGATCCTCAAACATAAATCTATAAGAAAATAAGTATAATCTAAAATCAAGTGGGATTTGATTTTTACAGAATTTTCTCAGAATTAGCAGAAAAAAAAATCCTCTGGTCCTACAAAAACAAGTAATCAGAAACAACAACAAAAACAACAACAACAAAATAACAAGAGTCTTTAGTCAAACTTCTTCCATAACAATCTGGAAACATAAAAGTTTGAGGTTGTTTGAAAACATTGTATAAATGTAAACTGGGTACACGTTTTCAGAACTGTATTAAAAATGATGGGTTAGCTGTCTCGCATGAGGCTATGCCAGTGCCTGGCAAATACAGAAGTAGATGCTCACAATCATCTATAAGATGGAACACAGGGCCCCCAATAGAGAAGCTAAAGAAAGCATCCAAGGAGCTGAAGGGGTCTGCAGCCCTATAGGTGGAACAACAATATGAACTAACCAATACCACCAGAGCTCGTGTCTCTAGCTGCATATGTAGCAGAGGATGGCCTAGTCATCCATCACTGGGAAAAGAGGCAGCTTTTCTGAACTGTCTACTACTTTATACCCTTGATATTGCAAACTTTATATGCCCCAGTACAGGGAAATGCCAGGGCCAAGAAGCAGGACTGGGTGGGTAGGGGAGCAGGGTGGGGCAAGGGTATAGGGAACTTTCGGGATAGCATTTGAAATTTGAAATGTTAATAAAGAAAACATCTAATAAAAAAACAAAACAAAACAAAACAAACAAACAAAAAAAAAGATGGGTTAATCTGGGCTGAAGCTAATAAGCTGGCCAATTCTGTGATGTCCTTAAAGTCTGGGCTTTCTTGAGTTCCAAGTCACTGCTCTGCCAGTGTTTAAGTTATGAAAATAAATTCTATAGACAAAAAAGCAACCATTCACCCATGAGCCAGCCTCTCAGTTTACTCTCCACACCTGTCTGGAAAAGATCCAACAGGAAGATCTCCCTACTGGAGGTAAAGGCCTGTTCACCAAGGAGTGTGATGCCATCCACTCAGCCTTTTGACCGTGTAGCTCAGGGCTCCAGTAAGACTGAAACATGCAAGCCTTCCTAGGCTGTTTCATTTATTCCATTTCCCAGGGATGACACTCCAAAATCTGGACAGAGGTACACCTTTGTTCTTATTCCAACACAACCAAAAAAAGCAAGCTCATGATACAGCAGTCTAATTACTGTATGCAAATTTTTATGCTCCCATTGCCTCTCGTGCTTTCCAGGTCATGCCTTATTTACAGGAAAAGAGTAGACAGTTCAGAAAAGCTGGCACAAGGAGACTGGGTAGGAAAAGACAAAGGAAGCGGTCTGGACTCTTTTTCAGCCACTGTGGCCGGTAGCATGGTAAGGGAGAAAGGGCCACAGAGGCATTATCACAGTCACTGCCATTTGACATCATTCCATTTAGCTTTGATTTGTTTATGTCTCTTTGACATGGCTAAAGGGTGAAAGGACCCATTGAATGATTTCTACAGTCAGTCCTAAAAAAAATATACATACAAGTACCACTGAGTATGTTACATATATACATATATATATATATATATATATGTATGTATATACATGTATATATGTGTGTATATATATACATATACACAAATTTGCATGTAGTAATGATTTTCAAATAAATAGCAATGAATTTGGAAGAGAGAGGGAGGCCTATGTGGGATGGTTTGGAGAAAAGAAAAGAAAGGAGATATGTCACTATAGTATAACCTCTGAAATAAAGTTAAAATATTTGTTCTTAATTTATATATGCTTTCAATATAGGTTTTATGAGATATCTAGTATAATCACCTGCACAACCAGGATGTAGAGTGGTAAAAACAACAGCTACTATTTATGTTCAACTATTCCTGTTCCTAGCACTGAATCCAGGCATGCTCTCAGTCCATCCTTACAGGTTTGCCTTTTCCATAATAACACCCAAAGTCTACTTTCCTTCACCACATAGAATGCATTTTAGATTCATTCAGATGCTACGTGTATCAGTAATTTGTTATTTTTGATGAGACTACTGCATTCTCTATTATGTGAACAAGCCGGGGCCTGTTTGTACATTCTTCAGCTAAAGGGCATTTTGATGTTTCCAGGTTTGGGTGATTAGCAACGAAACAGCCCTGAATGTTTAGATGCCTGTGTTTTGTGACTTACATTTTCTCACCTGAATGAGACTGTTGAATCTTGTGAAGGCAAGGTTTTGACATTATAAGAAGTTGTCCAAGTTTGTTTAAAAGCCAAGGCACTGTTTTGTATTCTTCCCTGCAATGAAAGACTACATGTAGGTCTCCATCCTCAGTAATACTTAATCCTGGCTGCTTTCATCCTTGTGGTGATTTATTCTTATTCTAGTAAATGTTACCTCTCATCTCACTGTGGCTTGGATTTGCATTTTCCCACTGACTGACATTTCACGTCATTTCATCTTTTAGCTGTTACCATTTGTTATTGTTTTCAATTAGTCTTTCTCCAATTTTAAGTGAGTTGCCTCCTTTGTACTGAGTCTGTCAATGCCTTTATATTTTTTACTAACTGGGGAATGGATGACAACCATACACATATAGAAATTAATGGAAGAACAAGTCTAATCTAAGAAATAAAAAGCTTTCTAATTCTACAGCAATGGTACACTATAAATTACATCATTACATTAGCATCATGTGTGTAAGATGCGGATTATGACGGAACAAGACCAAGATGCAACCTGAGAACTTTTCTCTTCAGTAATTTCCCAAAGCTTTTGGTTCCTTTGTCTGTGCATTTCATCTTGAGTACACAGAGTCCTAGGACATTTGCTCAAATTCTTCTTTCAGAATCCTAGAGCTAAGCAACATTTATTATTTAATTAATTTCTCCTTTGCACATAATTAACAAATGCACCAAGATATTTACATCTTTCTTTCTTTGGAAATATGATATAGTGTCAGAAAGTTCTTCATATATGTCCAAAAACTATTCTGCATTTTTCTATGTTGTTGGTAAAGAACATAGAGGTATATTTCATTACACCTAACTCCATTAAGGAAATGCTCATACTAGTCTTTCATTGAAACCCTAATTTTTCTTCTAATATATCTTGATGTGGTCTGTGTCTATAGTCAGATTTCTTTCAGCTTTTCTCTCTATAAACAACAGGGAGTGAGTATCTTGGGAGCCAATACCTCAGGTTATTGTTTACTATGAATTTCAGAGGACAGGGAGTAATGTAGGGTTATACAGAGATTTAAGAAATCAAGGAGCATAAAGAAGAAGGACAGAAGCTGTACCTGTATACATCTAGAAGCAACTGCAAGAGCTACTGAGAGAGACATGTTATGGAACCCTGGAGCCTTACAGAGCTTTGTCTCCTCTACTTCATGGAGGCAAAAAGATGATTATGATGACCACTTAATGTTTACCTTCAACATGTTAGTTGGGACAAATCCTCCCAATCGTGGAGACAGCTCTTCCTTAAACTTCATGAGATGTATTTATAGCTGTTGAGAGTTGTACCATCTCAAGCCCCTGGAGATTCTGACTCAGAAGGTCAGCACTGGAACTCCACTATGTCATTCTTATAATCATATAAATTTGAATGCAACTACTCACCTTACCGGAAGCGTATCTCTAAGAGATACTTAGTAGAGAATTCCTTAGACATTGCAGAGACCATTTTAGAAAAAACAACTATGGTGTGAACTCCAGGCAGTTTCTAATTTTGCTCATGTCAGCTGGTGCTGCACGGCTTTCGAAATGTAGATCAAAATGCAGATTGCTGGTTCCAGGTCCAGAATTTCTAATTATAAGTGTCCAGGGTCTGACGATTGCATTTCTAAGATGTTCTCAGGTGGAGGAAAGTACGTAACATGTTGATGTGGGAACTGGTCATGCTTCAGGAAGTACTGACAGAGAAGCAAAGTGGCCATGGAAGTTCACTGTATTACAAGTCAGGCCTTAGAAACAATGGCCTCGCAACTCCTTTTAAAGAAACAGCTACCCTCTGCCAGCAGCCCACAAAGCTGAAAAGAAAATGTCCTACTAAAAACTGAATGCCTTATAACGCCAAGCCTGAGTCTATGCCCATGTGCTGGAACATAAAATATGGAGTCCTTGGTGTGATTACCAAATAAAAGCAGCAGTTTTTTACCCATCTTAATCCATTATATATTGAATAAGAGGGATCCATACACAGAGGGGGTGTTTCTACAGTTCAGTCATGATGGAGTACTGATAGAGTCACGTCAAGGAAACTAAAGTAAATCTAGGGTGTGTGTTAGAAAGAGGGCAGATGCTCTACTTGGGAGACTGAACTGAAGGTGACTGTAATATGGAAGGGGAGGACAATATTGACTTTCAGGAGCCATGTACATGGGAGCTATTATTAAGTGGGCTTTCAACACGCATAATGGGATGCTTTTTCATGAATCATCTCCCTTAATACACTGAGCTAATAACTGCACATCATTAACATTATTACTTGAAAATTGGGAAAACGGGGGTACAAAAATATCAAGTGTCTTTTGTTGTAGTCATTCAGTGAGTCTCCTGTGGGCCACACCTAAATGTCAGGCTGACATCAGAAACCATGGTGCTACTTGGACATGTTGCTGCTTCCTTCTTGTCAGAGTATCTAACTCCCAAAAAGCCCCTGAAAATCATGATTTCAAACATGTGGACTGGTGATAAAAAGAGAGACTGTATATAAAGGAACCACTTTTGTTCCTTCACTGAGATAGATCCCATTCAGTGAAAAGTTACCTGCCTTTTCACAGATAACTCAAAGACCAGGAGAACTCCAAGCATTGGTGAGTCATGGTAAAGGCTGTAGGAATGAGCATTGATGGGATGCTGGCCATGCATTACGTATGGAGGGTTCTCAGAGAAGTCAGTGCATTGCAGACTTGGTTCCAAACTTCACCTTTAGAGGTGGAATTTGGTGAAAATGATTGAATTAGGAGTGCTTTGATTTAATTAATGAATTAAAGCGGTGGTGGACTCATAATTTCATGACAAATATTACTCACTAGGGAGGAAGTTGGGTCCTGAGAATGTGCCTTTGAAAGATGTAAATCCTCCTCCTACTACCTCCTGTCCATCATCTTTTCCTCTCTCCTTCCCATCTTCATCCTCCTCCTCCTCTACTTTCTTATCTTATCTCCTTTTCTTCTTTCTTTTTCTTCCTGGATTTTATGAAGTGAGGTTATCTGTCTCATCAGTACTGGCCTTTCTTCAGCAACCATAGATTAAAACCCAGTTAAGTCCATCAGTTGTCTCTTTTCTTCTTTCTCTCTTTTTTTTTTCTCTTATTGTTGCTGCAATGAGGAATGATCGTTGTGCTAAGCCACAGAAATCTGATAGAAGGAGTTTTTGTCTAGGGCCTTGAATAAATCGTAAACAAAAATTAGTCAGTGGGAAAAACACCAGATTCTAGACCTCTGGCCTAATTTTTTAAATTCCAGTTTACTCTGTGTCCTTCACTGACTCCATTGCATCCACCTGCCATCCCGCTGCTCTCGGATCATAATAATCCTCAACTTCTCCAGCCAGACAGAAAGGCTTTTCACTTAACTCCCCCCTGTACAGCTGAGGTGAAGCTGGAATTAAAAATAATGAAAATCAATAGGCCTTTTACTAAATGCTGAAGAGCAGAAGCAGGGAAATAAACAGTCCTATAATATCAAAACTTCATCTAAGAGGTTTTCCCTATCCCCATGAGACGTGCATAAAAGAAGGCCATGCCTGATTTCTTGTCCTCTAGGCCCTTGTCTCCCTTAACTTAGCAGTTGCTATTTTTATCCATGCCTATTATCTGGACGCCCCCAAGTCTAGACAAGCTGATGGGCAATGATTCTCTTTGGATCTGGTGCCTGCCCTCCAAGGTACAGCCTCCTGTGTTAGAACGCGCCCTTTCTCCAAGTAATTGGAAGTGACTGACATTCCCCTATGGGCTACAATTTCTTTATGATCTCTCAGAGAATGTCATGGCTACCTTCTCTGAAATCAGATCTGGATGTTACCATTAATTAATGGCATAAATTTGGTTCAAGCACTAAACCTCTCCGAGTTTCCATTTTACTGTCAGCAAAATTAAGGGTTTGTATCAGCACTAACTCAGCTTGCTTTTGCCTTCCCAGGGGGTCTAGGGCCATTCATTCACATGACTCAAGCTGTTCACAGCATATGCTTTGCCTCTGTGACATAATTCATTAAGGGACTTTCTGAACCTGAAAGTCTAGCATAGGAGGGCCACTCACCTTCCTAAGCTCAAAAGTCTCTGCCTTTAAAGAAGCCCAAGTGTGTGGGGTTTGTATTTTCTGGCCCATGAGGCACTGTGTTTTACTACATTGGGGATAAGGAGATGTATGAGGCCATTTGAGGGCAATCTCAGCTGTGTGTTAAAGCACTGGTATGAAAACAAAGGCCAAGACCCAGAGTGCCCTCAGGCCCCAATATTCAGTCACTGAAGCATCAGAAATGATAAACAGAACTCAAACTAACTCATAACATCAAGCACTTTCCCAGAACCTTCAAATGATTACCTGAGTCATGTGCCACAGGATGAATAGCTTGGACATGGAAGGGATTCTGAGCCAATCCCTGTGTTTAGAGTCCCATCTTACACATATTCAGAGGATTTCGTATAAAAACATTGATAAGCCTAAGACTGAAAGGGGAAAGGATCCATGTCACAAAATGAGTTAGGTAAATCTACCAATACCACTTGCAAGGGCCTTGTGATTCACTCAACTAATTATACACATGCTATGCTAGATTTAGCCATACTAGCTTCACATTTTATTCACTTTACAAAATAATGCTTTTTCTACTGCCTAAAGGCATTTTGCCCTAAAGGAAACTTGGCTAAAAGTCTATATTAAATGAAAAGATCTAAAAACTAATCAATGCAAAGGGCCCGATGTTTCTCTGATATAAGGGTGAAGATATACTTGCATTTTTCTCACTCCAATGTATCTGACCAGGACAAGACCCTAGAGCCCACCAGACAGATGAAGTGTCTGACGATAGATGGCACACCAATAAAAGAGAGACATCAAGGCTTTAACTTGTCAAGCCTAGACTAGGGGGAGACAATAAGGACACAATACTACTGACCCAAAGATGGTGATGTTATGCTTACTGACTATGTTACATGTTAAGTCTCAGCTTGTCAATACAGATTCCAAATGTCTTTTGTCATGAGGATAAAAGACATAGCCGCAATAGGAGCCAGCATATAGTTACTTTGACCTGCTAAGAATTCATTTTTGCCTTTTTGTTTTGTTTTGTTTGCTTTTATGCTTTTTGATTATGAGTCCCAGGAATGATTACTGGAATACAAAGAAAGGTTTCAAAAATGTCCTGTGTGATTAGTAAATCCACTAATATTACAGAAAAATGTTAGCAGAAATTAACTAGGAGATGGGCAAATTGAAAACCATAATTTTACAAAATAGAGATATATATTATTTGTTGCTCAAGTATAATCCTGGCTTAATGTGTCAGATTTCTGTCATACTCTCGATGGTCAAATTATTGATCTTCATAAAAAGATCAACAAAATCTCTCAAGTGAGTTTGAATGGGCATTGTGATTAAGATGTCTGTCCTTTTCTTTGGTCTTCTGTTTGATTTTCTAATAATTCTGTTATGCTTGGCTATATTAGTTAGATTAACCATTCAGGCAATAAATTCAAACTTGGCCTCCATTACAAGAACAATTTTATGTCTAAAAAACTAAAATAAAATTTGTAGACATAGGAGGGATAGAGGTCTGTGTACTCACAGACAAGCATTAGGAAAGCTAGAATGTTAACTACATGGGGTTGTTCCTTTAAAGGAAAAGATGAATAGTCTGTTTTTTTTCTTTTTTTATTAGATATTTTCTTTATTTACATTTCAAATGCTATCCTGAAAGTCCCCTATACTTTCCCCCTGCCTTGATCCCAAACCCACCCACTCCTGCTTCCTGGCCCTGGCATTCCCCTGTATTGGGGCATATGATCTTTTCAAGACCTAGGGCCTCTCATTCCATTGATGGCCAACTAGGCCATCATCTGCTACATGCGCAACTAGAGACATAGCTCTCGGGGGTACTGGTTCATATTGCTGTTCCTCCTATAGGGTTGCAGACCCCTTTAGCTCCTTGGGTACTTTCATTAGGGGCCCTGTGTTCCATTCAATAGATGACTGTGAGCATCCACTTCTGTATTTGCCAGGCACTGGCATAGCCTCACAAGAGAGAGCTATATCAGGGTTCTGTCAGCAAAATCTTTCTACCCGATGCATAATCTGTTAACCAACCAGAAAGCTGAAGTCAGATGTGGTTAAATAGCTTGGTGATCTCTGCACTATCAGTATGGCCAGAGACCACATAAAACCTTTCCCAGACCTTTATCATAGGCTTGTTTTCCTCAATCTACAGGATCTATCTTTATGAAAGGTGTCACGAGTACTTTACAAAGAATTTTTAAAAGTCACACCCAATCTTTACTTAATTTAATTTGTAATTTATTTCACGTGGGATCGAGTTGTTTATCACTAGGAGAGTTTTCACCAAATTGTGCTGTGCTTAAATATGTCTAAAATAAACTACTTTGGGTCTGGACTCCCAAAGTTTGAACCCACATCAGCTATTTAGTCATATTGAACAGCCTTCGTATCTCCTGTACATCATTACTCTGTTGGCCATGGAGGTTGCAAAGCTTCCTCCACTCCCACTGGCATCTGTTAAAGTTCACGCTATTGACCGCAGGCTTTCACCATTTGAGGAACTTAGGATGTGAAGTGTTTCTCCTTGGGCAGAAAGTCTGAGCGAATCAGACCTGAAAGATATAGATTAGAAGTAAGATGGAAATATTTGCTTGTGAGTGCCCAGGGGATATCCTACTGGGGAAACTTTCATCAACAGAGAGTCAAAATTAAGAGGTCAGGAGGAAAGAGAAGCAGATATTCAGATCTGGGTGAGACGAAAGATCCAAAGAATGGGAAAGGATGTGAGGGCTGGGACCACTAAAGCAGATGGGTGCACAGACAATTAGTCTGTGGAAGAACCATGGAGCCTCTAAATTGCTGCACTAGTTAATAATATGCAGTAGCATTTTAATACCAGAAGTGCAGGCTACAGGAATCATCACAGCTTCTCTGAGTCAATTCAACCCTCTGCAAAGATACAATAATGTGTTCACTTGGCCTCACAATGTCATAGGCCTTCCAATTAATTTGGTTTCTGCTATTTGGTTACATGCACAGTAGCTACACACTGATGGGGAATAATAGCAGATATTTAGTATATCACAGTTCCTGTGGATCAGGAGCTGAGGCCTGTCTGTGTTTCATCCTCGGCTTCTAAAATCTTCTGAAAGCTGCAGTCCAGGGTGACCCAGGGCTACAGCCTCCCATCAAGGTATGACTAGAGAATCATTCCCTTCCAGGGTCTGTACTTTATTGTTGTTGTTGGTTGTGATGGTGGTTTGTTTGTTTTTGTTTTTGCTGCATGCTAATTTTTATAAGATAGCAGGGTAAAGGCCTCAGTTTCTTGCTATCTTCCCTCAGCTCTCAGCCATGTCGTCTTATCCTGAAACAAAGCAGCTCCCAACACAGGAGCGCTCTTCTTTCTACCTAGGAAGGTGAACTGCTTAGCAATACAATGTTATTATTGTCGGCCGTCTAGTTGTATGTGTGTACAATCACATGTACCTTGCCACCTTGTCTATCATATCTTTATTGGTGAGAACCACATAACAGAACATGCATTTGCATGCCCAGACACTGAGGTAAGGAACCATGGTAGAGTCAGTCACATAAACAGAGAGAGTTTATGTTGGTGCATGGTATCAAGAATCCTCTTTAAAAAAATAAGTAAAGATTCCACAGCAGTGGCAAGGAACAACATCCTCAAATTAACTACAGGCAGCAAGAGGAGACAATGGGGTGCTCAAAGCAAGTCCAGTTAATGGGACAGGGCTATTTCTCTTTTCTTTTACACCTAGGTGAATTTCTTTCCCAGAAACCAAAACCTTTCTTTTCCCAAATAGACAGAAACCACAAACAAGATGAAATGAGGTGAGTAATCTAGCAGGGACAAGTGTAAGGATCAAGATGTTGGTGTCTAAATTGACTTCACAAGTTGAGGCAAGGCAAGGTAATAAGGGCTTGTGAATAAGGCTTAAGGGATTTGGCTGACTCAGTGAGTTAGCAGCAGGAGGTAGTTGCCAAGAATAGCAAAGCAATTGTGGGCAGTGTTAGACAAGTATAACTCATTCATCCAGAAGGACGGACGGGGATACCCCTTCCTCACTGTGCTACTCTGAAGACACCTGGAGGATGGCTCACATCATAGGTTCTCCATTCTAAGAGCAACCTGGATCAATTAAATCACCTGCAAAGGACCAGGAAACTGAAAAAAAAAAAAAACTGGGATAACAGCATGGCTGCAGACTGAGCATAGTCCATCTGCAAAGAAAAGAAAAAATCCTACAGAGGCTATCCATATTTTTGTCCAACCCTGGAAAGCTTTGTTCAAGGAGAGCAATTAGATGGCATACTAGCCATTTGTCTCCTTGCTGTGACCAGGCACCTAAGAAGCAATTAAAGGAAGGAGAGGTTTATTTTGGCTCTTGTTTTAAGAAGGAATAAAGACTATCATGGCACAAAAGAAGACATAGCTTTGGGAGTGGTGGTTGCATTCTTGCATTAGGGCCATAGGCGGGAAGCAGAGAGAGGTGTATGTTGGTACTCAGCTTGCGTTGTCCTTTTTATTCATTTAGAGCCTCGTCTTGTGGGATGGTGCCACATTTAGGGTAAGTGTTCCCTGCTGAGTTATGTCTTTCTGTAAATAACCCCATAAACAAACCCACATAAACCCGCAGGTATGTCTTTGTGGAGATCCCAGGTCCTACAAAGTTGGCAATGAGGACTAATCATCACAGATAATTTTATCTAGGCAATGAAACTCAAAGGCCTAGATCAAAATAAGTCCTGCAGGGTCAGCGTTTGCTCAGGGTGGAATCCATTCCAGTAGACATTGGTGCCTAACAAGAAATCTGTGCTTCTCATTGGAGGCTCTCGGTGAACTATGGACTTATGCCACTGACTGCCAAGCATAAGGTATGTCTGGCAGAGAGGGCACATTCCCTGTCACCAGGTGTGTCTCTTGAATAAAACAAACAGATAAATGCTTCAAATAAAAAAAAATCCTGAAAGTGTTAAGTGTTGAAGTAACCAGCACACCTCAAATCTTAGTTGCTTATTTCATGTCACATGGGGAAGGGGGTGGCTAAGGATCATCGCCTGTGGCTCCCTGAGCCTTCTTCTCATCCCTGGGACTGAGAAGAATGAACTAAAGACACAAGAAAAGCAATGGAGCTGGTGGCAGTTTGTGCCTTTGGACTTTTCCTTGGGGCTGTTGTTGATCAGATCATTCTACTGGCTGACAAAGGTCACATGGCCAAGGACAGCATGAAAGACAGAGAAGCAGGCTCTTGCTATAGGTGGAAAGGAGAGACCATACCGATCTCACAGATCACACCTCAGTGGGTAAGTGAGTCCAGCTCTCTACAGAGAAGTGTCCTTGGGAGGACAAATTGCTCCTCTCCCTCACAAGTCAGATGTTTCCATGGAAGTGATCGCTCTTTCAAATAACTGTCCAAGAATGTCACTCTTCCCAGTCTTGGGCTAATCATCCAGTTTTGGAAACCTCCATTCATATACACAAAGAGTAGCAATACGCTTCACTGTGAACATCTATAAATTGGTTAGCTCTGGTCTATGTGGAACAGTTTCCTTGCCTGGGAGAGAAATGGAGGCTATAAACTACTTGGGAAGGGAAATCTACAGAAATTCAAATCTAGTAAATGAAATCCAACAGCTGAGGAGCCACCACTTTGAAGGGCTGAATTAATCTGCGAGTGGCGGGGGGGGGGGGGGGGGAAGGGAACGAATGAAAAGAAAAATAGGAGAAGCTGAATTTAATTAAGGGACCTTAAAAGAAAGTATTAGTAGCTAGTCTCCATAAAGAATAATAAATGAAAACAGCCTCGTTGGCAGCACAAGCATAAACTGTGTACCTCTTATGTTTCTTTCCACCAAATTGAACTTATTTATCTGTGAAAAAATTCCATAGATGGGAGAAGAAAAATCAGGCTGATTAAAGCTTATTTATCTGCTTTTAAGAAATTCTTATTGTCTGGCCACCAGAAGTAAAAGAATCCCCAGCGGTGCAGAGAAGAAAAACTGCGTCTTTTTCTTCGGTGTGCCCACCATGCCCGAGGAAGCTGACTGAGACAAAAGAAACACTTGAATCAAAACTCCACTGCTCTTCAGAACATCCTCTAATTTTTAAAAGATTTAATTTTGGTATTCAGAGTGTAGTCTTCTGGTTTGATTGTTTTGTGGTTGGGTTTTGTTTTCTTTGGTTGCCCCCCTTTCTCATCGCCTGTAATAAAGGGTAAGAATATAACTCAGTTGGTGGAGCATTTGCCTAACATACATGAAGCTCTAGGTTCAATTCCCAAAGCCATGTAAATCAAGGACTGTAATGCGCACTTGCAGTCTCAACACACTTCAGGCCAGAAGGGTCAGAAGTTCAAAGCCATCCTCAGCTACACAGTGATTTCAAAGGCACCATGGACCACACGAGACCTTTCCTCAAGTAAAACAACCCAAAAACTCTTGGAATGAACAAGTCCAGAGCTACCCACACTACTCATTACACACTAACAAAAAGCTGTGTTTCAAAACCAACTTGATATCCTATGAGAAAAACATGTTTTAAAAATTGTTGTGTGCTGGCCAGCTCTGTAGGATTCCCCCTCTAACACTAGCGTTAAGACCCAGGTTAACATGAAGGTAGTGAATGAACTGAACTGCTGAAGATCAAGTCTCGATCAGGCCAGTGGAAATTGGAAGGCCTGGATGGGTGCCCTGGTGGGAGCCCTCTAACCTTGGGTAATGCCAAAAGTCATTAAGTACTTACTTTATAGTAATATGGCTCTCAAGTTTTGCCAGTATTGTTTCATAATGGTATCACATGTATACACATTATTTCTCTGTCCAGCTCACAGATATGAAAACAGAGTCAGAGTGATAGTCTCACACATATAAAAACTTATAGAAATTAATTATTTTAAAAAATAACCAGCTTGCTGGGTGTCCATGGACATTTAACCCTAGCATTCAAAAAGCAGGGGTCCTCTAGGAATCCAAGGCCAACCTGGCCTAGAAAACACAGTCAACAGTGTCCAAAACTGAAGGGATTGCTGGTGCCCATCCTGAAAAAGGAACGGGACAACACAATTCATGAGGCATGAGTAGATAGATCCTGCTTGTTTTGAAGATTTATCAGTCTTCTCTATCAGGCTCGGGTTTATCCTGGGAGAGAGAAACCTCACTTGAAGCTTTCACCAACGTAAGTGTTTGCCACTATGCACCAAAGATTACGTAAGAGTGATCCAAGAGGCAGAGTTTGTCATCGTACTAACTAACTAGAAACCACAGAAATGTCATCCCCAGAAGGGCAGCTAAGAATACTACTCACATTCAGCCCACAGCATTCAGCATTCAAAAGGAACTGTAGCCATGTGTGAGAACAGGTGAAGGCTGTAAAAAGTGGTGAGCAGGACTGGGGGGCAGAAAGTAAATAAATGGTGCCGTTTAAAGCAAGGAACTGTTTGCAAAACTTAAACTCACTGAAGACTTTAGGAGAACAGGGAGAGGATGGCGTTGAAGATGATGCCACTTGGCATGACATTGGTGAGCCACACTTCACCTGAGCGAGAACAGACAAGCTGTCTATACCTCTGAAACGTTTTCCTTCATTCTGCTGTAGGAACAGGAGTGAGTGTGTGGATTTAGCTCAATGGTAGAGCATTATCCACGCATACATAATGGCCTGTGTTCAATTGCCAAAACCAAAATAAGTCACAATAATATATGAACAATAATGACTGGAAGTTGATCTATTGCTTGCACTTCATTAGATCTTCTTGTACAAGCATGCAGGGTTTTGAATTTATTGTCTTCTATAGTAAGTGTTAAAGTATTTGTTTTTTAAATGAAAATTTCTATTCTAATTGTACCTGTGTCTGAGAAATCAGGAAACTAAATAAGCAATCAACATTATGTTTACTAAAGCTAGACATGAACTGCTTTAAGTGTTAAAGAATCAACAATGCCGAGGTATGACAGACAGACCAAAGGCTGAGTTTCCCTTTCAGCTGAGCCTTGCTGCTTTCCCAGTCTTCATCTGTGAGTTGCCTTTGGGTAGTAGAATTACTGCCGCCTTCTTTATTATTTCTAATTTTCCCAATCATCTTTAATGTTTTAAAAGGAGTGCATTATAATGAACCAAATACAAAAAGAAACCAACCATTGTGTTTAACTATGTCTCAAAAGCAAGGATTTGGGGTTAAAAGGAAGACACAGTGCTGGGTATTACTCTAGTGGCTCCTGCTTCTGTCCCCATGTTAGCTTGCAGTATACTCAGTAGAGAATGGTGACATTTGAACTTCCTCCCTGGACAGTAGGGCCATACTGCATGAACACCTTTCTCTCACCTCTGTCGTGAGGACTACATTCTGTGCCCCATCAGAGGGAAGCAGTGCCCTATAAGCCTTACTGGTAAAGGGAGAAGGATTCCGAGTTCATGGGCATCACTAGCTATAAGGAAAAATTCCAGCAGCCTAGCCTACATGCAACCCTGTTTCGAAGAAAAAAAAATCTTTTAATTTTTAAGCTATGACGACTATTTACAGTACTGATACACATTCTTAGGATGCAGTAATGCGCATGTCTTGACTGATTAGCTGATTAACTAGTACTCGATTTTTGATACAGTGTGCTACTTATTATTTTACATTCCATTATAATATTATTATCTATTATGCAACGGGAGAGTCATGAGAAAAGCTTCTAAAATATGACTCTAAAGATTTCAAGAAATAATATATTGTAATTTATTGACCTTAAGGGTTTTGCTTTTTAACATTGTAACACTAGAGACAATTGAAATGCCTAATGACTGATGGCAACTTACTCCCAATGCTGGCCAAGTGGTCACTTGGTGCTGGTGTCACCATTGCCGTTGGTCCATAGCTGCTCTCCTGTGGAAGGATGCTCTGTCTGGTGGAATAATGTTCCCTTGTGGAAGGATACTCCCCCATAGAAGGGTGCTTCCATGTAGAAGGATGCTCCTCTGTGGAAGAATGTTCCCCTGTGGAAGGGTACACATTTGTGGGAGGATGCTCTTCCCTAGAAGGATTCTCCCTCATGGACAGATGCCCCGCCCCATGAAAGGATGCTCCCATGTGGGTAGATGCTACCTTGTGAAAGACATCCTCTGCATTGCCTTACAGTGATCCCAACTCTCAGTATTTGTGCTCTTAAGTAACACCCTCAGTGTGAGAATTGGCTGGATCTGGCTATTTGTTTCCAAAAATTGAAAATGGAAAATGCCAAAATATGACACTCAACAGATGCCATTACAAAGACACTATGGCGTCTTCCTTCCATGGGCTCACTCTTTAGTGTCACCTGCTCAGTCATAAGAAGCAAACTACCTGCTATCAAGTGCCCTATAAAGAGAACACATAGCAAGAAACTGAAGGGAGCCTCTGCAACAGCTGTCAAAGAACTCAGCTCTTATTCTAACAGCCTGTCAAAACTCAGGCAAGTGAATGAACCTGGGCATAAGTCCTTACCCGCAGAGCCTCTGTAGCCACATCATATTTCACACCCAAAGACCAACCTGTGCCACCTAAGACTGTGTAACTACAGACACTATGAGATAATAAACACTTCTAATTTTAGGATAAGAACATAGGAGGTAAGTTGTCATGCAGCAATATCTAACTAGTATGGGTATAATGACATTAACTCAATTGAGATACTGGCATGGTTTGAAGTATAATTGTGGAATATAAGCACTAGAATATTTTTTAAAAATACATGCTAAGAATTGACTTAAGAACACAAAATTTCTCAGCCTGTATGCAGAAATAAAAAGAAAAGCAGAGATAAAAAATGAAGTACTTCATGTCTTCTGTCCTCAGATATGAGAGTGACCATGAGTTCTGTTTTATTTTGCCAAGCCAAAACCAAAGTGCTTTATGTGACTAGACTGCAAAGGTTGCCTGTCCTAACACAGGGCCAAAGACAAAATGACCTACACAAGAGACATTTGTTTTCTTACAATTCTAGACGATAGCAAGGGCTTCTAAGATCAAGGTCTGAGCAGGTTGGTTCCTTCTGAGGGCTGAGAAGAAGGCTCCATGCCTCTGCCTTTGACTTGCAGACAGTTCAGATCTGCCTGTGTCATTAAAGTCTCCTCTACTTCTAACTCATATTTACTCTTTGCAAAGTTACCATTTTATATCGTATAGGGGCCATGACAGCCTGGTACAGAAAATGGAACCTGGCATCCCTGGTGGGGCTCATGACATCTTCTTAAAATACATTTTGGGGAAGTTCACTTCCCACACTTTTTCTAAATAAAAA